>NC_071274.1:23021627-23069127 GCF_023375685.1 Ictalurus furcatus
TTTGTTTTTTATTTGCGTTACGCCCACAACTTCGTACTAGCTTCGTTCTCAGATTAGATTAGCAAAGCTTGCTAACTGTACTAGCTACATGCACTCACTAGAGGCGCCGACGATCTCTTCTAGTTCCTTCCAAGCTGTAATTGTCTCCGTAATATCTCTACACGCGTTTTATATATATATATGTATATATATTATAAATTTGTTCGTTTTTCATTTTTATGTGCGAGACCGTAAACAGGAACTAATGGCAGGTAGGAACTAAAGTTGTGAGCGGGGAACGGAAGAAACGTCGCACCACACCCGCCACCGGATTGGTCAGAGAAATCATTGGATTCGTTGCTTCTTTACAGCGACAAATGTGCATAGAACTTCGAAAATCTCAGTGCAAACGTGACTTTCTCGGTTAAATCACGTCTCGAAGTTGTGCACTTTCGTAAAACATGAACTGTCACACCTCTCGCTAATGTGAATGCTGAGTAATGTACCTAACTAGTAAGGGATGCTGTTAGCCTCCAGTTTAGCATCATGTTTCAGTCATGTAAATCTAGACCGCAAATGAATATCTGGTAGGGATTTTATTTATTTATTTATTTATTTATTTATTTATTTATTTATTTTAAAAGGGATCAGTGGGAATATGAAGCATCCTGAGTGGCACATCTTTCACTCCCCACGACGCTTTGTTTCTCATTTGCATAAAGTATAGCGTTCATCAGATTTATCTCCCCGGCTGGCCCCGCCTTCTTTCCTTTACTAATAAAAGCCAGTCAGGGTTAATGGTGTAAGGAACACCAGTCGATTGTAGTAATCATCTCGTCCTGCTTCAGCATTTAAGCCCTTATGATGTTTAAGTAATGAGATCAGATTATTTTTTTTATGCCGGCGTACGGGGCGTCCGTTTCCCTTCCGCGCGAGACGGTAATATCCGAGCGTAATGAGGCTTTACTCTCGACCTCCAGGTGAGAGAGGCGTCACTAAATAAAGAACAGACACGCTTTGAACTCGCTCAGACGTGCATGCTGAATTATTAAAAGAACATAAGAGAAAGTTTTTCGGTGAATTGGGTCAGTGTGTTAGCGCTCAGGGCTTCAGAGCACCTCGTTCTGATGCTACAGGGCTGCTTGGACGTCTGTCTCGCGCGCCAAGGACGCCGTCAGAGACACAAGCCTTAATGAGCACAGAGGTGACTTTACTTACGGGAGACGGCGACGGAGGAATTCATCAAACAGGAAGGCGGTTGTTAAAAAGAGACGTCTTCGCATTACACATTGGAGCAAAATACTGTGGGGAAAAAAAGTAACAGCAATCGAAATCGTTAATCATTACGACACAATAAACGCTTATTTAATGTTCTTTCTATCCTGTAACCTCATCAAACAGCAGAACATCAACACTCCAGGAAAGTTCGTTCAATACAAAAATGTTGTGTTTGGTGACAGTGGGTGGGAACTGTGCTCTGAGTGGTTACACTGGCATTTTATCACTGTGCTCTGATTGGTTACCTTGGTGTGTTGTGGGCGGGAACTGTGCTCTGATTGGTTACCTTGGTGTGTTGTGGGCGGGTCTGTGCTCTGATTGGTTACCTTGGTGTGTTGTGGGCGGGAACTGTGCTCTGATTGGTTACCTTGGTGTGTTGTGGGCGGGTCTGTGCTCTGATTGGTTACATTGGTGTGTTGTGGGCGGGAACTGTGCTCAGATTGGTTACATTGGTGTGTTGTGGGCGGGAACTGTGCTCTGATTGGTTACATTGGTGTGTTGTGGGCGGGAACTGTGCTCAGATTGGTTACATTGGTGTGTTGTGGGCGGGAACTGTGCTCTGATTGGTTACGCCGGCATTTTAGCACTGTGCTCTGATTGGTTACATTGGTGTGTTGTAGGCGGGAACTGTGCTCTGATTGGTTACATTGGTGTGTTGTGGGCGGGAACTGTGCTCTGATTGGTTACATTGGTGTGTTGTGGGCGGGAACTGTGCTCCAGTCAGTTACAGTGGTGTTTTATGGGTGGGAACTGTGCCCTGATTGGTTACAGTGCCATGCTGTGGGCATGAACTGTGCTCTGATTGGTTCCAGAAGCATTTGATAAATATTTTTTTTGCTAATGTTAATATCATGGCATTTCATTCTGAATTGTTAGTATTTTCACACATTTTCAAGACCTTCATGTTTGTTCCTGGGGAAAGGACACATGCACCGCCGTTGATCCAAAAACAAGGCTTCCTACAGGACAGCTGGAGAGATCAGTGTGATTTCCTTTTTAAAAAACTGTAAAAGCCATCATGGAGTATTAAGGTGTCTTAATGTATCCGTGGTGGTGGTATTGTGTGTGTTAAACACTGTGTTTAGATAATCGTGTCAGGACACGATAATCAGATAATGTGACAGAGCACGCCTTTCTGTTTGCTTGACATGTCCTTTCACTCACAAACCTGAAACGTACATTCACGCAAACACGTGGGTGAATGACGTGTGTGTGTGTGTGTGTGTGCATCTTTCCCACACACACTCAGAATTTTCATCAACTTCAGATCAGAAACAGAGCACAAGGCTCTTAATGCCTGGTGGGAAAATCTGGTTTATAACATAATATTGTCTCTCTCTCTCTCTCTCTCTCTCTCTCTCTCTGTCTCTCTCTCTCTCTCTCTCTCTCTCTCTCTCCTAAGTGTTTGATTTATGTTAAGTGCTGTTTTCGTGCACTAACCACTAATTAGCTGATTAAATAATTAAACAGCAGCCTATTGTTGATTTAGTGAATGAGCTGTGATGGTGCAGAGCCTGGTTCTGCTTCTTCCTGGTAAAGTTGATCATATTTGTTTGTGTTTGTACTAGCGTTAGCGTTTGTTATGCAACTCAACATTTCCCAAATCTTCTGAAAGCTTCCGAGTGGTTGAAATCTCTACTCGCTTCTCTTTATTCTGTGTGAGCTGTGACCTCACTGACGGAGAAGGAAAAAAACCTCTGAGACTTCCGCTGAGAAAACGAGAGTCGTCGTGAACCGGAGATCGTTACATCCTGAGGAGACGCTAAGCATGTCACCTTTAACTATGAAACTTCAGTCAGCAACAGAAAACAGACTGCTAATGATACGCGAAAGAAAGAAAGAACGAAAGAAATATGTATAACTACAAAAGGAAACAATAGACAGAGGGAAATGCCGAACGGATGGAAGAAAAGGAAAGAGACAAAGGAATGATTTATAAAAAGATAGAAATAAAAGTGCATCGGAAAAACTAGAACAATCAAAGGAAAGAAAGAAAGAATTGAAAGAATTGGGAAAGGACAAGGAAAGAAGACAGAAATGAAAAAATCAGAAGAAGGAATAGTGAATGGATGGAGGGATGAAAAAGCAACACGTCAAGAATACAGAATGGAAAGAAAGAAAGAAAAGCAACAAGAAAAGAAGGAAGAAGGAAGAGAGAGAAAGAAAAATGAACGAGAAAGAAATTTTTAGAATTGTAGATAAATTGAATGAAAGAAAAATGGATGGATAAAAGAAAGAAAGAAAGAAAGAAGACAACCAGAAACGTCAAAAGAAGGAAAGGGCGAAAGAAAGAAAGAAAGAAAGGATGGATAAAAAATAAAGAAAGAAAAACCAACTAAGAAATGGAACTAGAAAAAACAAAACAATGAATGAACTGATTTTTTTAAAGGAAAGGAGAGCTCGGGACAAAATCAAAAGAAAAAAATTAACATACCGATGAAAAAAGAAAAAAAGTAGGAAACAAAGAATGGATGGACGAGAAAGACGGAAGGATGAAAGGGAGGAAGACTCAGAAAGAAAAAACTAAAGAGAAAAAAAAGAGCAAAAAAAAAACCCCACCAGAAAGACTGCAAAAGGACAGAAGTGATAGAGGTGTGGGTGAAATCGAGGCTGCTGATTGGTCGGCTGATCATTAAACACGTCACACCTCTGCGTGACCTCTGCACGTACACATCGTGTAAGACAGGAATACGTTTTAGCGCGTGTGCTGCGTTCTGCAGTCACTACGAGCGTGTGAGCGACAAGAAGAAGAAAAATAAACACTACAAACAAAAGCGTAAAAAATCCTGGCGCCCTGCTGCTCGGTGCTAACGTGTTGTTAGCGTGTTAGCATATTTGGCTCTTTTTAAAGGGTCTATAAATAAAGCGCAGGTTACGCTACATAAACCTGCTCGCGCTGAGTCATCGTCAGCGCCTCACAATTTATAAAAATACTTTAAATATTGATTTTTTTTTTTCTCTCCACACATTTAGCACTACCTTCCACCCACTTGCTGAAATCAGGGATATGAGGACAGATTTCACGGGCAATTAGTGCGCTAATTAAAGCTGCAACGATGTTGAGCTTTTAAAGGATGGCGTGATATCTCAGGTACGCCGGCGACGGGACCGAGCTACTGGTGAACTTTAGCGAGCGAGGAACTGGAGTGGGATTTAATTCTCATTTAATTCTCATTTCTTTTTCAATCCCCGTGGGCAAGAGAAAGCAGTTTGTGCTGCGTTCTCGCTGCACATTGCAGTAGTGACTCAGCTCAAGGAGTTGTGTTCAGTTGTGTGTGTGTGTGTGTGTGTGTGTGTGTGTATGAAGTAGGAGAAGCACAGTAGTGTTATAAATAGAGAAATGAAGCAGCCTACGGAGCGAGGACGCAGTGCTGCACTCGGTTGTGACGGGTAAAGCAGCTTTAGAAGAGTTGAAGAAGCTGATGAAGGCGATGACGGCCTCGTCGGCTTTCACACAGGTGGAGGATTCGGGAGTCGAGGTGGAGATTCTGGAAAACATCTGGTTTCGACTCGAGGACAGACTGCAGGTCGTATCTGGTGTAAAAACAAAGCGAACTGCTGTGATAAAGTCACGGGGTGCGACTGAGGGTGACGGGATCAGACATTAACCACTCTAAACCACAATTAAATACCTTCTACACACAAAGGTTCTCTTAGGTTCTCACAGGTTCTCAAAGGTTCTCACAGGTTCCTGGTAAGAGTTTTATTTTTATTTTATTTTCCTATCTTAAGATTTTTTTTGTAATTAATTGAATCATTTTGTATTTGTTTGTTTCTTCAATTTTTTTTTTATTTTTTTTTTTGCTGTCTCACTGGAGCCTTTGTTTATTTCACTGAATTTTTAAAAATGTTTTGTACTTATTTATTTACTTATGTATGCATGTATCTATCTATCTATCTATCTATCTATCCTTTATTTGTTTGTTTTTTTTGTCCGAGTGTTGCCTGGTAACATTTGTTTTATTTCTTTTCATTATTCGTTCATTTGGTTACTCACTTATTCAGTCATTTATTAGTTTTGCGGTTTTTTTTTTAAAAACACTTAAAATAAAAAGCCGTGCTAGGTTAATATAACTAATAAACACCGTGACGTATACGTATACAGCCCCCTCCGAAACTATTGGAACGGCGAGGGCCATTCGTGTGTTTGTGTTCTAGACCGAAATTTGTGCTTGAGATTAAAAGAGGGAGGTGAGACGAGAGTTTAGGATTTCAGCTTTTATTTCCTGGTGTGTATATCCAGACCCATTTTTTAGGCGAGCAAAAGTACAGGACCAGATAATAAATAACACATTAGAAGTAAATGAAAGTAAATAACACGTAATATTTGGTTGCATTTCTTTTACTCGGAGTAACTGTATCAATCCTGACACCAGACTGCTGCTTTCTTCTTCTGTGAAGCTTCTCCAGGTTTCTCCTGCAGCTTCTTTCAGTAGTTGTGTGTTTCGGGGGGGTTTCTCTCTTCAGTCTCCTCTTCAGGAGGTGAGATGCTGATCAGTTGGGTGAAGGTCTGGTGATGGACGTGTCCAGTCTAAACCCTTCCACTTTCCCCCTGATGAAGTCCCGTGTTGAGGTGGAAGTGTGTTTTGGATCGTTGTCTCGCTGCATGATGAAGTTCCTCCTGATTCATTCGGATGCGTTTCTCTGTAAAATGTTCCTGTAGACTTCTGAATTCATTCTGCTGCTCCATCATGAGTTCATCATCAATAAAGATCAGTGAGAATGTTCCAGAAGCAGCCGTGCAAGCCCAAGCCATGACGCTACCTCCACCATGTTTCACAGATCAGCTCGTATGTTCTGGATCATGAGCAGATCCTTTCTTTCTCCACACTTTGGACTTTCCATCACTTTGGTAGAGGTTCATCTCGGTTCCAGAACTTTTGAGGCTCGTCTCTGTATTTCTTTGTGAATTCCAGTCTCTTTTTCTGACTCTTACTGATGATGAGCGGTCTGCATCTTGTGGTACGGCCTCTATATTTCTGCTCTCGAAGTCTTCTTCTAACGGTGGATTGTGAGACCTTCACCCTGCCCTGTGGAGGTTGTTGGTGATGTCACTGACTGTTGTTTTGGGTTTTTCTTCACAGCTCTCACAGTATTTCTGTCGTCAGTGTTGTTCCGTGTCTGTTGCTCAGTACACCAGCGGTTTCTTTCTTTTTCAGGACATTCCAAATTGTTGTATTGGCTATGCCCAGTGTTTCTGCAATGCCTCTGATTGACTTTCCCTCTTTTCTCAGCTTCAAAATGGCTTGATTTTCTCCCATAGACAGCTCTCTGCTCCTCATGTTGGTTTACAAACGCAGTCTTTACAGGCGAAACTTAAACTCAAACCAAGAGTAGACACTCAGAGCTATTTATTGTTTAAACACTAAATATAACAGGACACACCTGGGTAACAAGAAACGCCTGTCAGTTACATGTTCTAGTATTTAGTGTAGATCGTGTAACACATCTAGATAGAAATACCAGGAAATAAAAGCTGAAATCCTAAACTCTCTTCTCATATCCATCTTTTGATCTCAAACCCAAACGTCTTCAGTCTACAGCAAAAACAAATGAATCGGCCTCGCCGTTCCAATACTTTCGGAGCGCAATATGACAAAACAGATTTCTACAATACATGATATTTGTTTACAAACTGGAAATTGCTTTAAAAAAAGGGGTGGGGGGGGGGGGGTTGATACTTGTCTACAAAATAAATCATTTGAAACTAAAAGGAGGTAAAATTAAATAAAATTAAAACAAAAAAAATTAAAACAAGAATTAATTTTTATAGTATTATAATAATAATAATAATAATAATAATAATAATATCACTTTACAATTCTAAAGACTGTTAAGAACTGCTTCTGCAAACAGGTTATATAATAAATACATTAAATTGGAATTATACCACCAAATCACTTTCAAACATACAGGCTCTGCCTTCAGACTTTAGGCCACACCCCCTGCCAGAGTAATTTTCGCTGTGAGTATTTCTCTCACTTTGACTTTACGTGCCTTTGTCCGTGTTTATGGATATCAGCGTGTCACACGGCGCCGGAACATACATCAACGTCGACAGAAACACATCAAGGTGTTTGAGACGCACAGTTTTATTGCTTTTTCCCTCTTTTCTCTACGTTTGTGGACTAGACACGGCATGAATATTTATCGACTCTCGCACCAGTAGTCTTCGCTTCCGTCAGATCGTGATGGACAGCTGCACACTTGAGCATTTCTATTCAGAAGAGATGGAGGAAATGGAAAAAGAACGAAAGTGTTATGAGACAGAATGTCTCGACTTTTCTCTCTCTCTCTTACTCGCTCTCTCTCTCTTGCTCGCGCTCTCTTTCTCTTTCTCTCTCTCTCTCTCTCTCTCTTTCTCATCATAGCAAAATGTTTAAACTACACTAGCTACACTAAACTATGTTAGCATATTTCAGGTTGTTTTTGAGTGCTCCATTTTTGTCGTTTGTGTGTGTGTGTGTGTGTGTGTGTGTGATGAGACTACATGATGAGGCTGCGTGTTCGAGTGCGATGGATAGAAACGAGGCCATTTCTCTCGGCCCGCTTTCCCTATCGGTGTGAGGATCAATACGGTGTTACACAAAATGGTGGCCGGCCATCGAACTTCACATCGATCAGTGGCTCCAGTGTTCACTCCTTCCGCCCTGGCCACTTCATTATAGAGCCGGGAACACTGTGTGTGTGTGTGTGTGTGTGTGTGTGTGTGCGCGCTAGTCGTGACACGGCATGTGAAATTCACTCTAGATCTATACAAAAACCCAACATGACCAAAATAAATAAATAAATACAACCGCTTTTCACTTTGTCCCATTTATAAACGTGGAACGACTTTTCGATGATGTCACGGTTAAAAAATATTTGAAAAAGACAAACACAGTTCACAAGCGTTTCACCTCCAACCCTTTCAGATCCCTCCGGTTAAAGCAAAGGTGCAGTCGTACAGCACTTCCCACTCGATGTCGGGAAATGCGTCACGTTACGGAAGAAAACTGCGTAAAAACGGTCATTCCGTGTTGTGTGTTTTCAGTGCTTAGCATAACGCTAACAATAACGTCTTGTTTCGGTGGCGTTTGGCATGTGGCTATCGTTACATACCATGAGGAAGTAGAACGTAAACGTTAGCTACGTTAGCTGTAACAAAGCGATTAGAAGTCGCACACGTTTAGCGTCTCCCTACGGTTGTGCCTAATTAGCCATGTTAGCCATAGAGATGCTAAAATGTTACATTAGCGTACAGTATGTTTGGTGTCTGCTTTGGTCCAGTGTCTCATATATTACTTTTTCTCACAAGGATACACAAAGCGAAACTGCATTAAATAGCTCTGGATTTTTAGTAAATTCCTAAAATTTTGTTTAAATCATTCTGAAAACGTCTCAAACTTTTCCCACAGAGACATCAAAGCTAAAATTAGTCTTGCTCCAGCAGACCTGAAAATTCTCCCAGCTACAAAGAAAAGTGAGTTAGCCAGCCCGCTATTTTCTATTTTTTTCTTTTCGAGGCCCTGTAGTGTTGAAAATATATTAATAATATATATTAAAGGTGTTCCTCAAGGCTCTGTGTTACGGCCACTTCTCTGGCATTAGTCAACATAACACACATAAATGTTTATTTCATTAGGACTATTAAATTTTTCAAAGATTGCTCACTGTTAAATTTAAAATGATTTATTTCAAAGGAGCAACACCACGAGTGAAATATCCACAAATGAATGTTTAAAGTTCAGAATGTATTCTCTTCAACACGTCGGTAAAAACGCGATCATATTACGATTACGTCTCTGCTTATTCAATACTTTATTCATTTTATTTTTGTTTGTTTTTGTTTGTTCATAATATGCTTATTTACTATTACTGTATTTTTTATTATTGTATATTTGTATATTTTATATGTAATTTATGTCTCTGCTCCTTCCTTACTAAATTTTGATGATGACGAAGACTTAACAGGTGGATGAGGACTGGAAAGGATAACAACTTTTACACTCACACACACACACACACACACACACACACACACACACACACACACACACACTCCCAGATGGTGTAATGACTGGTGCTGTAATGTTGATGAGCCTCTTGAGTTCTTTTTTGCTAAGAGAAGAGGTAGGCGTCCGTGTGTGTGTGTGTGTGTGTGTGTGTGTGTGCGTGTGTGTGTGTGTGTCTAGAGGAGAATGTGAAGATGACCCCTGTGGTGACAGCGAGGTGAGCTACAGGCCTGCCACTGAGTCTCGGCCGTCTTTATAATAAATTAACATTCAGTGATTCACGCTGTAGCAAAACAACAGAAAGCTGCCAGTTCTAAACAACTTCTTTAAGTGAAACACCAGAAACATATCTGTTACGTCTCCGGTCTCCGGTCACGTCTCCGGTCACGTCTCTGGTCTCCAGTCACGTCTCCGGTCACGTCTCCGGTCTCCAGTCACGTCTCCGGTCACGTCTCCGGTCACGTCTCCTCATGCCCCAGGATGGAGCTTGGGCTCGTAAATATATGTAATAGATATTTTAAAATATACGGAGCTTCTTCTGTCTTTGTCTGCCCAAGCTGGGGCTTCTTCTGTCCAATCTGAGATTTCTTCTGTCCAATCTGAGACTTTTTTCTGCCCAAGCTCGGGCTTCTTCCTCTGCCCAAGCTGAGGCTTCTTCTGCTCAAACTCAGACTTCTTCTTCTGCCCAAGCTGAGACTTTTCTTCTGCCCAAGCTGAGGCTTCTTCTGCCCAAGCTGAGACTTTTCTTCTGCCCAAGCTGAGACTTTTCTTCTGCTCAAGCTCAGACTTCTTCTCCTGCCCAGGCTTCTTCTTCTGCGTCTTAATCTTAACAGCAAAGGGCCGGTGTGGGCCCAGGCTTACATTCCAACCAAGCAGCACTCACACCTGATTCCACCCGTTTAATCAGTCGAGCTCGGCTTTCAGTAGACGCAGTAGTGGTTTCCGCTTGGTTGGAATGAAAACCTTAACCTACTCCGGCCCTTTCCGGATTGGACCCCCCTTGTCTAAGCTGTAAGGGCATTTCCTACCCAGATGAGGCTTCTGCAGCCCAAATAGAAGCTTTTATATGCCCAAGATTAGGCTTTTTCTTATGCTGAATTTGAAGTATTTTCTACCCGAGCTAGACCTTCGTCTCTCTACAGTGGATCTAAAAAGTATACACACCCCTGTTAAAATGTCGGGATTTTTTGATGTAAAAAAAAAATTAAACCAGCATGAATCGTGTCAGGAACTTTTATATATTTATTGTAAACTGTGTCCACACCCTTTTTTAAGTGTCCACACCCTTTTATAATCAGAATCAACCAATCACATTCAAACTCATGTTCAACACTTATTAGTGTACACCTGCCGTCACTTAACGTGACTGATTAACCCCAAATAAAGTCCAGCTGTTCCTATGGAACACTGGAAAGACAATCATCAAGAAGTGGAGAGGATATTGCTCGACAGTGACACCACTAAGAACAGCATGTCAATCTAAAATTAATGAGAAGATCAGGAGAAACCGGTCAGGGAGGCTGCCAAGAGGCCTACAGCAACACTAAAATAATTGCAGCGATTTCTGTACTGTTACAAGTACTGGTTCCTCCCTACATGTGGCAACAATCTCCGGAATTCTTTATGTCTCTGGGCGATGGGGTAGGGTGGCAAGACGGAAGAATACAGCCAGTCTCTCCAATCCATGTGGAATAATGTGTTCTCGTCTGGTGAGACCGAAGCTTTTAGTTTCTGCGAGTAAGAATGGGAAAATGTTGCTAAGTCAAGACGCTCCAAACTGACCGCCTCTTACCCAATAAGATCGCCCGCTGTGAGAAAATTTAAAGCTGCTTCAACTAATATTAGTTTAGGGGTGTGCAAACTTTATACAACCAGGTTATTGTACTTTTTTTATTTTTCATTTTCCCCACAAAAAAAATGATTCTTATTGTCTTTCACTTTAATTACTTTAATTTAATTAATGTTAAAAATAAAGGTAAAAAAAAAAAGGTTCCGACATGATTTATGTTTAAATTATGTTTAATTTTTTTATTTATTTAATTTTTTTTTACATCACAAAAAAACAGCCATTTTAACAGGGGTGTGTAGACTTTTTATATCCGCTGTGCGTTAAGTCTTCTTTTGCGTAAGCAGAGGATTCCTCGGCCCTAGCTGAATCTTCTCTGGGCGTGGTCCGCTCTGGCTCCTCCCACTCCTTCAATCTGCTCATATTAGGATGGTTTCATCGCCAAACCTGACGCTCGAGGCACAATCGGCTTTCTTCGATCTTCTTTTCTTTTCGAGATCGTTGTCGTCGCCTCTGGGGCTCACGTCCTCGATTTAGCTCCTTCTGACAGAGCTGCTTTTTCCCTTGAGCTAATGGTGTGCGATCCCAAATGTGCTAGCAAACAGCGACTTAATCTCACGTGAGCATTTAGTGGCACGTCGACCCCTGTGAGATATCAGCGTGCCGTATCGTAGTACAGCCTCGGCTTGGGATATTACCGGAATACCCTTCACGCTGACTGTGTGTCAGATCTTCCTCACACCACCACCAGGAGAGTCAGACATTAGACTAATGGGATTAGAGTGTTCATTTTATTTATTTATTTATTTATTTTATTTTTGAGATGAGATGAGATGCGATGAGATGCTGACACCTCTGGAGCTCTGCAGCTCTAATCTAATACACCCTGCTCGCTCCATTAGACTTATTGATGCAGATGAAGGGCTGAAGGTTGCTTCTTAAAGGCAGTGGGAACTTTTCCTTTAACGCACACCTTGGAGTGGATGTTCTAAGCTTATCTAAGTTTATCTCACTGCGCAGCCTCAGAAATCCAGTGTGTGTTTCGGTACATTGAGAAAATTTCCCGGCACATTAAGAGATAAGGCTGGAAGGGACGTGAAGATTTAGCACAATTAAAGTCTAAAGCCCAGGGCCTGATCTGATCTCTGTTTAATGTTTTCGGAAGAAAAAGCAAAAAAAAGCTCCGCTTCAGTGCGTCATAGCTTTAAATAAAAACTCTTCGGTTCACAGACCGTGAGTTCCCCGTGGTGGAGAACACATTAGAGTGATGGAGTGATGTAATGCTGCACGCTGAGCTGATCGCTTATTACAGGGGGAAATCAAAATTATTTATAGAGCACTTTTCGTATACATGTGGTAGCTCAGAGTGCTGTGAAAATGTTAAATGGTAATAGAATACACACGGGGGCGTGAGCGTAAAGGAAAGGTTTCTCCACGTTCGACTTCGTAAAAATGTTTTATTTATTATTTTTAATTGCTGCCACTTTGTGTTATACTGTTACACTTCATTGGTGTTAGAAAGGTCAAATAAAGCAAATAAAATGTTCAAATTCAAAGAATTTATGTTACATGATTGGGTCTTGTAGTGCAAGAGAAGAATAATGAGCGCTGGATATCTGGACTGAAGCAGTAAAAAAATCAGTGTTGGATAGATCACACACTATGCATAAGACTAGTTATTATTATTATTATTATTATTATTATTATTATTATTATTATTATTATTATTAACAGCGGCTCTTTTCAGCAGTTTATATTAATGCGCTCGTTACATTAATACGTTAACGTTTCTATAGCAACGGCTCATTCACAGGGACTCGTACAGCGAAAGTTCCACATTTATTTAACATGCAAGGAAGGAGTCTCCAGTGTCAGCGCTGGGTATCAGTCCGAGGTAAAGCTTCACCCTAAGCTTCAATGAAACAAAGGCAATATTTGGTGCGCTTTAAAAAAATAAACATAAAAATAGTAGTCTCCGGTACAATTAGTGTCGTTTTATGAGGAAGTGAGCTGTAAGTGTTATCGGGCGTGTCGCAGAACCAGACTTGCTTCCAGACTCTCGCTCTCACTTCTTATTTTTTGCAGCGAAACCCAGCAGCTTCATTGTGTGTTTATTGTCTGAAAAGTGTCTCTTACCTCTTAATACCCTGCTTTCTTTACTGACATACGAACATTTTTCTGCAACATTTAATCTTGTGCTGGAGAACTAATATTTGGGAAGCGAAAATGTTTTCTGTACCGACTCGAAAATGTAGAAGTCATAAAATAAAATTTAAAAAAAATGTATAAGAAACTTTGTACTAAAAAAAAATAAAAATAAATAAAAAATAGGGTGCTAAAACTTTTGCACAGTACTGTATAAATAAACGGATCTACTGTACAGTATGACATGCTGTTTAATGAATTGCGATCGTTGGTGAATTGCTGTGTCATAAGAGGAATAAAACGCTTGAGGATGTGCTGTTATAGAGAAGTGATGTATAAAAGAAAAATACATATCCCGAATAGTTCTGAGTTTGATTTATCTAGTGTAGTGCAGATTTAAAGCCGATCACTCGAGAGTGGGAGTTTAGAGTGAGTGGGTCGAGGCTGTGTAAAAAAATGAGGAGGAGGAGGAAGAGGAGGAGGAGGAGGAGGAAGAGGAGGAGGAGGAGGAGGAGGAGTTTGGACCGATCTGAGCTGAGCGAAGCTACTTTACTTTCTCTACAAGGTGCATCTGCTCATGCGAGAGAGAGAGAGAGAGAGAGAGAGAGAGAGAGCGGGGAGTCTGCAGTAATCGTGATGTACATCTCAATGTAGTGCTGGTGGCAGCTTCTAACATCAGAGAGAGCAAGTGAGAGAGAGAGAGGGGGGGGGGAGGGAGAGAGAGAGGGAGAGAGAGGATATGGAACGAGAGGGAGTGATGCAGAATTGGAAATGAGACAGATCAGAAAAGAGGACGAGAGAAATAAGAGGAGATTTGAAGTGATGCAAGAGAAATAGAGAGATAGAGTGAATGAGACTGCGAGAGATAAAGAGGTTCTAATAGAGAGAAAAGGAGAAGGACAGATGGAAAGTGAGGCGGAGGAACTGAAAAAGGAGTGACAATGAGAGAGACAGAGGGTGAGAGTGGGGCCAAGAGAGCAAGAGTGTAGAACAGAAAAAGAGAGGGAGGAAGAGATTGGAAAGTGAAGAGGTGAGATGTGAGAAAGAAAGAGATTGAGGAAGGGGGGAGATGAGAGATGGAGGGAAAGAGGGAAGAACAACCTCAAAGAGGAGAGGGAGAGGTATAAAAAAAGAGAAAGTAAAAACAGAGAGAGCGAGAGAGAGAGAGGTAGAGTGACGGAGCACTGATACGGGTTTTTGAATACATTTTAATTAAAGGTTACAGATCATATTAGAGACAGTGAGAGAGACAGAAAAGAGAGACAGAAAAGAGAGACAGACAGAGAAACTGAGAGAAAGACAGGCAGAGACAGAATGAGAGAGAGCTGGAGAGAGAGAGAGAGAGAGAGAATAACTGCACATGTGCGAACACATAATATTTGGAACAAATATCTGGGGTGTATTTGGGGTATTTGGGGTGTATCTGGGGTGTATCTGGGGTATATTGGGGGTGTATTCAGGGTGTATTCGGGGTGTATCTGGGGTGTATTCGGGGTGTATCTGGGGTGTATCTGGGGTGTATTTGGGGTGTATTGGGGTGTATTGGGGATGTATTTGGGGTGTATTCAGGGGGTATTCGGGGGTATTCGGGGTGAATTCGGGGTGTATTCGGGGTGTATCTGGGGTATATTCAGGGTGTATTTGGGGTGTATTGGGGGTGTATCTGGGGTATATTGGGGGTGTATTCGGGGTGTATTGGGGATGTATTTGGGGTGTATTCGGGGTGTATCTGGGGTTTATTTGGGGTGTATTGGGGGTGTATCTGGGGTTTATTTGGGGTGTATTCGGGGTGTATCTGGGGTTTATTTGGGGTGTATTGGGGGTGTATCTGGGGTTTATTTGGGGTGTATTCGGGGTGTATCTGGGGTGTATCTGGGGTGTATTCGGGGTGTATCTGGGGTGTATTCGGGGTGTATTTGGGGTGTATCTGGGGTTTATTTGGGGTGTATTGGGGGTGTATCTGGGGTTTATTTGGGGTGTATTGGGGGTGTATCTGGGGTTTATTTGGGGTGTATTCGGGGTGTATCTGGGGTGTATCTGGGGTGTATCTGGGGTGTATTCGGGGTGTATTTGGGGTGTATTCGGGGTGTATCTGGGGTGTATTGGGGGTGTATTGGGGGTGTATCTGGGGTTTATTTGGGGTGTATTGGGGGTGTATCTGGGGTGTATCTGGGGTGTATTCGGGGTGTATCTGGGGTGTATTCGGGGTGTATTTGGGGTGTATTCGGGGTGTATCTGGGGTTTATTTGGGGTGTATTGGGGGTGTATCTGGGGTTTATTTGGGGTGTATCTGGGGTGTATTCGGGGTGTATTCGGGGTGTATCTGGGGTGTATTTGGGGTGTATTCGGGGTGTATTTGGGGTGTATTCGGGGTGTATCTGGGGTTTATTTGGGGTGTATTGGGGGTGTAGACTGAGACTCACTCTTACTGAATGTACTGACAATTTTGACGACAACAACAACAGTGACATCACAGCACTGCTGTAAACAAGAGTGTGTGTGATTTACAAATAATTAAATGCAATAAAATGACAAAAAAAAAACCCTTCAGTGCTAATTAATGCAGGTCCTCTCAGGAGAAAGTGTGTTATGTAAAATGTACACAAATGTAAAATAGCACATACTCTATCTATTCAAACTGTACATTCATACGTTCTTTCAAATGAAAATAGAACCGAAATTTATTTTTAAACAAACAAACAAACAAACAAACAAACAGCGTAACTGTCATTATTTCTGACTTATTTTAGTTCCCGAGAGACGGGGAGAAGAATCCCGGGTGTAAAGATGTAAGGTTAGAGAAAGTGTTTATGTGTGTGTTGAATGTAGTTGAACATGTTAAAAATTAGCCCCGGGGTTCCCGGTTCGATCCTGAGCATGGGTTACTGTCCGTGTGGGTTTCCTCCCGCCTCCCAAAAACATGCCAGTAGGTTTATTAGCCCCTTGGTGTGAATGAGTGTGTGAATGAGTGTGTGAATGAGTGTGTGAATGAGTGTGTGCACAGTGCTCTGTGGTGGACAGGCATCTCATCCAGGATGTTTTCCCACTTTACACCCAGTATTCCCAGGATCCACCATGACCCTGACCAGGACAAACTGCTTGCTGAAGATGATGTATAAGAGCGTACCTGCATGTATATGAGCGTACCTGCATGTATAAGAGCGTACCTGCATGTATAAGAGCGTACCTGCATGTATATGAGCGTACCTGCATGTATAAGAGCGTACCTGCATGTATATGAGCGTACCTGCAGAGATGGAGCTGTATTTGGTCATCTTCAGTAAGCAGTTTTTCTGCTGCTCGTTCTCTCAGCTCTAATTTCCTAGTTTACAAATTCAGTCTGGAATTGAACCACGCATAAACTCGTGCGTGCTAATTAACTCGAGCACGGCATAATAGAACTGGGACAGAATCAAAGTGTTCACACCTCAGTGCAGTCAGTGAAGAAGCTGCGCTGTGTGTGTGTGTGTGTGTGTGTGTGTGTGTGTTTATAGCAGGATTTCTGACGCTGCAGGAGGCAGCTCTCGTTCCTGTCCTGCTGATGTTTCTTTAACCATCGTGTTGATACGAAGCTGTTTTACATACTCAGTATTGCACTGTTGAAAAAAAGAATAACATTATAGCCTCTGTGCGGTGTAACTGCGCTGTATACTGGCTTAGGAGGATAAATTTACACCCCCAGTTCTCTGGAGAATAACCCAGAGAACCTGAAGTGGTTCCTGGTTCCTGTGCGTGAGATGTTTGCTCAGAGTCATCTTTTTAATTCTGGATGACTTGATACTTTGCAGGCGTTAGGAACAGCGATCAGATTTTCGATATATTTTGATATAATATATATAGTTTATATATATATTTGGTTTGAATAACAACAACAAAAAAAAAAAAAACTGCTTTTATTACGTCCGTAACTTAACCCGCCATTGGCAGATGAATTTCTCCTCTTTTACACCAACACGCTGTTGAACGCCGTTCAGAAGGTGTTGAGTAACTGTTTTTTCCCCTAGTAGCAGCTCTAACGGGTTTATATTAACGCGCTCGTCCTAATATGTTATCGTTTCTATAGTAACAGCTCATTATACATCATCGTAGCTGTTTATAGCTGCAATAGTGTAAGTGACAACAGGAACTAACTTGATTCATGGAAAATTTACCGTAACTATAAATGGATAAACAGTACGACGTGTTCTCTCATTAATCTTTGCTAAATTGCTGTGGTATAAGAGGAATAAAACACGTCAGGACATTCTGTTTTAGGGAAATAATGAACTTATATTACAGCGCTGCTGAGCTCTGGATTGTGATTGGTCGGAAGAGAAGGCGTTGATTAATTCTCGATAACGGCAGCTCGGACAGTAGCGTAGCTGCACATCACGGGTTTTTCTTAACTGTATATCTGTGTACTGCTTCAGTTTAAAGCTGTACGTTCAGTGCACAGTGTTAAACTGGAGGCTGTACGCTTCTATTGCTTTTTATCAGCATTATCCTCGAGGCTTCAGTGGAAAACTAAACAAGTACACTGTCTCTGGTCTTCTCTCCGTTACAGATGTATGGCCGATACACTCAGGAGCTCGGCGCCTACGCCAAGGAGGAAGCGGCTCGCTTCCGGGCTGCCGGGGTTCGAAACCAAACTCCGGATCAGCTGGAATACAAAAAGGATCGGTGTGCCAAGTGCCAGCGTGAGTCAGAGAACCCTGTACCTTCATGTGTTCATGTCAAGGATGAACCCAGAACTAAAGCAGGCGAGGAGTGTAGGCAGGAACCTGAGAGGATGTGACCCGTGCGTTTATATCTACTGTATATATGTCTTTACTTATTTTGCTGTCTTTACGGCACTGAAAAATTGTAACTATATAAATAGATATATAGATATAAATATCTTATAGAAAATGAACTATTATCATTGCTACAGGAATTTAGAGACAGAGTCAGAAGAGGAAGACAGGATTTATGTTGAGGCAGGAACAGATGTGAGCACCACATGCATTTTCTTTTTTCACAGCCGTCTCACTCGCTCTCGAAATAGCAGCAGCACCATTGCGTGTCGTGACTCGTGGATGTATGAGTGTGAAACTGCCGGAGGAATTTGTTATGTTTTGGTTGAGTGCTATAGTATTTGTTCACAGAAAAGCACTAGGACGCACACTCGCTATCTTATTTTCGCGTGTTAATGTGGCGTTGTAGCTGGTGGCTGAGGGATCATCTACATGAGAATGCTAGCTGCTGACTTTATTGTGATCACTAGAGGGGGTCCTATTATGATGTAATGTACTGGGAGGGGTTTCGGTTATGATGTAATGTACTGGGAGGGGTTTCGGTTATGATGTAATGTACTGGGAGGGGTTTCAGTTATGATGTAATGTAGTGGGAGGGGTTTCGGTTATGATGTAATGTACTGGGAGGGGTTTCGGTTATGATGTAATGTACTGGGAGGGGTTTCGGTTATGATGTAATGTACTGGGAGGGGTTTCAGTTATGATGTAATGTACTGGGAGGGGTTTCGGTTATGATGCAATGTACTGGGAGGGGTTTCAGTTATGATGTAATGTACTGGGAGGGGTTTCGGTTATGATGTAATGTACTGGGAGGGGTTTCGGTTATGATGTAATGTACTGGGAGGGGTTTCAGTTATGAGATAAACATTCTAGGATGGGTTTGAGCTGTGGCGTTTTGGCTAAGATTCCAGATGTGACACGGATATGTTTTGCCTCCTGAATTAACCGGAGCAATCCAATTTCAATCCGATTAAACGCATCTCGGGTGCATTTACATCCGGAAATAATCCTACTAGTCAACTAACAGCATTAAAAAATGACTCTTTATCTTGATATATCAAATTTTGTTTCATTGAAATAACGAATAAATGTTTAGCCTTAGAGAAGCATGCTGATAAAAAAAAAAAGAGAGGAAGATTAGACATATTTAAAGTTAATAAGCCAGATAATCAGGAAGAGTGAGATGATAGCTATTATGGGAATAGTATCTGCTTAGTGGCGGTTTTATGGTGATCCCTCGATGGATGGGGTTGAACGGTACCAGTGTATTGTGCAGAGCAACATATGGGCTATCGTCAGTGAATGAACACCATTTTGTAGATGTATCTGATCAAATGGATTTAATTATATATATATATATAATCTCCGTCCATCCTAATAGCAGTCTAAGTGAGTGTGTTTGATGTCGGGTGAAACGACGTGAGCTTAACAGTCTCGTTTGTCTCTCAGAACAGCAGTGTGTAGTGATAAGGATGTGTGAGGAAACAGACGCTGAAGATAACACTGCCTCATTTTGCCTTGCGTTGATAGATTGCCCTCTACTGGACACTAATTACCATCGATCAGCTCCTTTGGGCTCGTTTTGTCCTTGCATGTCTCATTGAGATTCCACAGGTGCTGTAGCCCAAAAAGCTGCAGAGGAGACGCTGGATGTGTGTGTGTGCACGTGTGTGTGTGTGTGTGTGATCATGATAAATCACCAGACAAGTGTTTCCGATGGTGACACGATGACAATGATGACAAAAGATGACGATAAAGATGTCGATTTAGATGACGAATATTGATGCGGTCATTGATAGGTTGGGCAGAAAAGGAAAAAATGGCCGCCGCCGTGTTGTGCGTTTGCAAGCAGGGAGCACAATCGGTCTCTGCTATTATTAGAGAATGATAAATGCTGTGCACGTGGAGCAGCTCTATAATTATCTAGTGTGTGTTGTGTGTGTGTGTGTGTGTGTGTGTGTTAGTGTGTGCGAGGGAGAACCTGGCGTGTGTGTCTAAAAGGACAAACTTACACAAATCATATTCTCTGTTTACAAACTCATTTCTCACACTGTTTAGCTTTAATTGATCTATTCGCTAACATTCGTATGAATTAGCAAAAAAAAAAAAAAAAGTGTTCTGATTTATGAAGAAAAAAAACCCGTTACTGGAATCCGATCAACGTCCCGGTGTTTCTGGCGTTCCACAAGTTCCCTCGGTGGTGTTTATTAATTAACTGTTTATTAAATGAAGACGAGGTTTGGCCTCCGCTAGGCAAATCTCCAAAGACCCACACACCTTCTGTATCAGTATCATCGCCTCCTTAGGCAGCCTGTTGAGTGTGAACTGCTCTGTGTGAAGAAGCATGAAAAACTGCCTGCTGGCACTGTGTGTGTGTGTGTGTGTGTGTGTGTGTGTGTGTGTAGTGCAGCTCCTCTGAACCTCCATGACAAGATTTCAGGGATTTGGATGATCATCAAGTTGCCACCTACTCACACAGAATGGGAGCTGGAGTGAGCAGGGAGTCATCATGTTCACTCCCTCTATCTGTCATTTTCTCTCTTTGTGTTTCTCTCTCCCACTGGCAGTATGTACAACACACACACACACACACACACACACACACACACACACACACCAACTCTCTCTATATTGATCTATCTATATCTCTCTCTCTCTCTCTCTCTCTCTCTCGCTCTCTCTCTATATACATATATACATACATATACATATACATATACACACACACACACACATATATATATGCAGAAGAGAAGCAGGACGTTGTGCACTAGTTGTGTAAACGAAGATCTTTTGATTATGGAAGCATATTGGAGTGGTTTCAGTTATGATGTTCCTATGACATAATGTATTGGGAGGGGTTTAATTTATGACTTAATATATTGGGAGGAGCTTCATCGAAGTACTGACTGAACAATTGTCTGCAACTTTACCCAAATAAAAACTGTGTGTCTTTATTATGAAACTATTTAAAACAGAAGACAAGAGCAAATCCATAAATCAGAAAGACACCGGTTATAGGGTCCTACATACAGAGTGAAGGGTTCTGCTAGACTAATTACAACAGGTGCGGACAGTGGTTGGGGCGTGGTCAGGGCGGAGCTGGATCAGGAGTGAGGAAACCCATGAAGCCAGACACAGAAGACTGTTAAACCAGGACAGCCCTAAAAAAAAAAAAAAGTTCTCACCCTTCTAGAGGAGACCTGGCTGGTGGGTGGGAACTGGATAAGCCTAAATTAGATCAGATTAGATGAGACTAAAATAGGAAAGTGTGCAAACATTCCCAGTACAGTAAACATAGCTGGCCTCTGTGGCACTGCAGGAGGAAGAGAACCGGCAGAAGAGCATGCAGGGTTTACACACACGCAGCTGAATAATCCTGCGACGATGTAAAGGGGGGAAAGAAAGGAAAGAAAAGCAGAGGACGCCGATGCCCAGAGGCTCAGCGTTAACGGCTTGACACTGGTTGTCATGTCAGGCACAGAGAGCAGATCTCAGCGCCTCCTACAATCCACTCGCCTCGTTTTCTCCTCCTGCGGATATAAATATCCTGTCGTTCCCCCGACATGTTGCGCTTTGCTGCATTATGCATGAGTTGTGCACGCTGTCACCGCCGTCCAGGATGAGGGAAATCGCACGCTCGGTGCTTTTCCCACGGCTGTCCCTCACACTCTCAGTGAGGACCTCAAATACACCACCTGTCTACTTTCATAGCACAATAGCCTCAAGGGTTACACTATTATCACAGTGCTGTTAAAGCGGAGCGTGAGAGACAACGCTTTTCACTTCTGTTCAAGTGGAGCGATTGTTTGTGTCTTCGTGCCGACCTTCGAAACAGGAGAGACTTTCTCTGTCCAAACCACGACTGTATGAATGCTGCCTACGTAGGAGGCGTCCTCGGTTCAATCGTCTGAAGTGTCTACGATAATAACGTAAATATAACGTGCGCTGAAGATCACAGACACAGAAATGTACCTGATACTGATTTTCTGGAAGGTGTTATAATATTACGTTATTATTATATTATCATTATATATCTTCAGCTTCGAAATTGGTAATTGCTTGGGGTGGCAATAACTGGGGCATTTTATTTTTTATTATAAACGAATCCTCTTTACCAAGGGTGCCAATAATTTTGGAGCCGACTGCATTCATTCGACTGCTTCTAATGTAGATTTCCGTCCCATCCCATCTCTAAATCCATGCATCCCACGGTACGGTACGGTACGGAATCGTGTTGCGATGTAACCATGACAACGAGCATAAACAGATTGCCGGGCGTCTATAAGAAATATAAACAATAAAAAAAAAAAGAAAAAAAAAAGGTTACGATTTATAAGCTGCGGTGCGTGGAAATGCTTTTCGTTAAAAAATATCCGAGTGAAATGAACAGAACGAGATGGCGGTAATCTCAGAGACGTAACCATAGCAACGATCGTACAGTGGTAGCCTTCGGGTTGGGCATGACGTATGGGAGGGGGTCCGGTTAGGATCATAACGATAGATCTTCTCATAAAGAAGAGAATTCAACTGTCCCTTCATTTGCTCTTGGAAACTAGTTTGCTCGTTCTATACGCCTCGTACGCTGCCATGTTTCTCTCCACACATTATAATGATCACCACTGAGACGAAGAGAAGATGGCCTGCAAGACAGCGGGGTGTTGCTCAGAACTGTGGATGATGTAGTTCAGAAGCGTACACACTAACCCTTACTTTGCGTCCGTAGTGTGCACGTCGCGGTGTCAGAGGTTCCTGATTTCCCGTGTGGGTGAAGACTGGATTTTCCTCATCCTCCTGGGGCTGGTGATGGCGATGGTCAGCTGGGTGATGGACTACACCATCGCCTTCTGCCAGCAAGGTGAGTGAGAGGAATGGAAGGAGGACGTAAAAACACAGACGAACGCTAACGCCCTCGTTAACTTTAAGACATGGTGCTTTTATCGTTATCCCGCTGCTGAGCGGATTTCTCGGTTCTGATTGGTCAGAAAAGGAGGTGTTGATTAGTTTTCTAGAACAGCGGCTCTGACAGTAGCGCAGCTGCAACTCACAGCTTTATTGATAATTACTGCTCGTATATAAGGGACTCGGGTGTGCGTAATGGTGGACATGGTGAAGTTTTCTGTAAGGAGATGTTTATTTAATGAACATTTATGGGAGGAGTCTATAACATGACGAGCTGCGTTTTGTTGTCTTATTAACTTCAATTCAGGGATTTCTCGGTAAAATGACATGTGCGCGTGTGTGTGTGTGTGTGTGTGTGTGTGTGTTGGACTATGACAAGTGTGTTAAAGTATGACAATTGTGTGTGTGTGTGTCGTTGTGTCTGTAGCACAGAAGTGGATGTACAGAGGACTGGACAGTAACATGCTTCTGCAGTACCTGGCCTGGGTTGCGTATCCTGTGGTCCTCATTACCTTCTCTGCAGGGTTTACACAAATTCTTGCGCCTCAAGCAGTGGGTGAGACACACACACACACACACACACACACACACACACACACACACACACACACACACACTTAAATGTGTATATTTAAATAGTTATAAAAAGTACTCGAGAAGATGTTATTCACGGGGCGAATTCCTCTAGCACAATAGCTGTGTTTTATTACGAGTTACGATATTATCCCATTATTCTATTATTTTAAATGACTCCATGTTAACCTCACTGTTCGTATTGGGTGGAATTTGAAATAAACCTCACGATAAATCTTCTTCCTGTCCACCTTCCTCTCCGTTTTTGTCTCCACTCCTCCTTCTTCTCGGCTAGGTTCTGGGATTCCAGAGATGAAGACGATCCTTCGTGGTGTGGTGCTGAAAGAATACCTGACTTTTAAAACCTTTGTGGCAAAGGTTATTGGTTTGACTTGTGCCCTCGGTAGCGGCATGCCACTGGGAAAAGAGGTGAGTTATCCATGCAGCTAGTGTAAAGACTGTGAATATAGTTAACAATGAATGCCAATAGGAATTAAAGCCATGTACATAGTAAATAATTCATGTATATAGTGGTTAAAATTATACAAATACTAAATAAAGTCATGCACAAGGCCTATATAAAAAAGAAGGCAGGAATATAGTAAGTAATTAAGGCATGTAGCGGACTATATATCTATGGATATTTGAATAAACTACACATATATCAACTGATGGCATGCATATACTGATTAAATCACGCATAACATAAATAAGGCAAAGTAAAAAAAAAAAAGCACATGCACAAAAAAGTCATTATAGATGTGCTAACATGTAAGCTAACAGATTAGCAAACGTGCTATCAAACTAAAAATGACAACCTTGGCATAAACACATAATTGATTGATATAACTGATGCACAAAGCGTATAACGGCTCCGTCTGTACGTGCAGGGTCCGTTTGTCCATGTTGCGAGCCTGTGTGCTGCACTCCTGAGCAAATTCATGGCCCTGTTTGGAGGAATCTACATGGTGAGAGGCGTTTGTGTTTTATATAAAGAGCTCCAATCAATGTTTACATTGTCTATGAAGGTTCCGAGTCATCCAGGTCACTGTGAATGTGTATACTAGTAGTAACTAACATGACTTGGAACATGACTAAACTATGCATATAGTGACCAAAGCATTCACACAATGATTAACACCAGCTATATATTGAATAAAGCAGTAATATAGTGATTACAAACATGCACATAGTGAATTAAGCATGTATGTAGTGAATAAAGTGTGCATGTAGTGACTAAAGCCATGCATATAGTGAATAAAGCATGCATATAGTGTCTAAAATCATGCATATAGTGAATAAAGCATGCATATAGTGAATAAAGCCATGCATATAGTGTCTAAAATCATGCATATAGTGAATAAAGCCATGCATATAGTGAATAAAGCCATGCATATAGTGAATAAAGCCATGTATATAGTGAATAAAGCATGCATATAGTGTCTAAAATCATGCATATAGTGTCTAAAGCCATGCATATAGTGTCTAAAGCCATGCATATAGTGTCTAAAGCCATGTATATAGTGAATAAAGCCATGTATATAGTGAATAAAGCATGCATATAGTGTCTAAAATCATGTATATAGTGTCTAAAGCCATGCATATAGTGAATAAAGCCATGCATATAGTGAATAAAGCCATGTATATAGTGTCTAAAGCCATGTATATAGTGAATAAAGCCATGCATATAGTGTCTAAAGCCATGTATATAGTGAATAAAGCCATGTATATAGTGAATAAAGCATGCATACAGTGAATAAAGCCATGTATATAGTGAATAAAGCTATGCATATAGTGTCTAAAGTCATGTATATAGTGAATAAAGCCATGCATATAGTGAATAAAGCCATGTATATAATGAATAAAGCATGCATATAGTGAATAAAGTCATGTATATAGTGAATAAAGCCATGCATACAGTGTCTAAAGCCATGTATATAATGAATAAAGCATGCATATACTGAATAAAGCCATGTATATAGTGAATAAAGCATTCATACAGTGATTAATACAATACATAAAGTGTGAATATAGTGATTATAGCCATGCATATAGCCGATAAAGCCATGCGTATAGTGACTAAAACCATACAAACAGTGAATAAGGCATGCATATAGCCAATAGAGCTATGCATATAATGAATAAACAGTGCATATAGAGAATGGAGCAAGGCATATGGTGACTTTATACATTTCATATATGACTTTCATGCATTTAGTGAATAAAGCGTGTATATTGTGAATAAAGGCATTCATTAAGTGAGTAAAGTCATGCATATTGCAAAAAAAAAAAGCCATGTATATAGTGAAACAAACATGCGTAAAGCTGCTAATGCCACGTATAAAGCTACAAATTCGATGTGATAAACCACAGAATTCCTTTATCATCTAGTCTGCACAATATTTATTAAAACAGCCGATTGCTTGTTTAAATTCAGAGACTAAAAGGTCTCTAATTATGTGTCTGACATTCATAAACCTGTGGGTGTTACTCTTGATTACAGCAGAGTATAAATTTATTTAGCGTGACATTAAAATGGACGCCGAAGCCACAGGGCGGAACCCAGCTCCTGACGTCAGCATGAGTTTATTCTGACATGGAACCTGTCCTGATTTGTAGACGAACATTTAAAGTCAGCAAGAAAAGGCACATTTTTAAAGATGTTGTGTCAGATGGTAATTGCCCGAAAGCCCCAGAGAATTATCCACTCGCGGGTTTAGCAATTTTAGTATCAGTGCAGTGTTTAAAATAAGACCACTCCCCTGCTGGGGATTTTTTTTAGCACGTGTGAAAAAGTAGCAAGAAATCAGAACGGTGTGAATGTGGAGTTGGCTGTGGATGAATGATCCAGTTTTATTAGTTACCACGGAATTAAATGCGCAGGTATTCACATATATCCCTGTATGTTTTTGCTTCCTACTGCTGAAGGAAGAACCGTTTGAGGGAACCAAGGTAAGAATCCAATGCACATTTAATCCCTTTAAGCCCAGTAAAGTCGATCGTTCGAGACGTGTTCAGACGTGGGGGGGGGTTTTGTTTTGTTTTGCTTTGTTTTTAAACTCTTCATAACAAGTTTTAGAACTTTACAGCCTTCAGGTTAGCATGGTGCGCTAAATGTGCCTATGTAAATCATCTCACGATGGCATCTCCAGGATTACATTCAGGTTGAAAGCATGGGCTAAAGCACAGCTGGTACGTTAGAAGTGATTTGGATACAAGTACATTCACACATTTGAGTAGTATATTACATTTTTACTCTGTTAAACCATGCTGGAGTCATCACTTGGTAGCTACATTCGCCTGAAACGCGTATTGACGGATGAGCTACACTCTTAGAAAATGCAGAACCCTTTCCAGGCTGTACGCAGAACCGGATAACAGAGTGCTTCCCTGTCAGAAAGGCTTCCATGCACTGTAGAACCTTTTATAAAAGGTAACCTATTGAAGAATCCTTTTTGTAAAAGTGACAGCAACGAGCATCAAACGTCACGGCAGCTGTCATGACAAAATGTCAGTAAGAAAAAAAGATTAAATCGACGTGTCCTTCTCTGAGGGAGAACCCTTAAAGGTTCTGTGTAGAACCTCGATCTTTTAGAAGTCTCTCAGGAGGCTGAAAGCCCTTAATTATCCTCTGAACTTTTTTGTTGTATGAATTGATGGCAAAAAAAATCAAATCAGCACGTGACCTGAGCTGCCATAACTTAATGACGGTAAGAAAATTAAAAAAAATCTAGAACTTTAAAGCGTTCCTCAGTCCGTCACTGCAAGAGAACCTTAAATATTTCCGTGTAGAACTGAAACGGCAAAAATCAGCACGTGACCTGAGCTGCCACGGCGCAATGGCGATATGAAAACATGTTAAATCTAGAACCCTGTATTATTCTTCTGTATGTCACTGTAGGAGAACCCTTAAAGGTTCTAAAGAGTTCCTACAGAGTGTTTCCTATGCTGTTGGATAGTATTCCAGTCAGAACCCATTTAGGAAGATGCACACCCTAAATTATTCGCCTTAGTGTAATTAAATATAATACTTTTCACACGCTGTCTATTTTAAAGGTCGATAATCACGTCAGTGTTTATTTATAACCCTGGTGTTTATTTCAGCTTATTTATGTTTACAGTACACGTGTGTTTGTGGCGTTTCGGCACTATTAGCTTTATACTGCTCGTGTTTCTGTTCGGTTCATCTCTTAAGATGCCAAGGTAGCTTTGTGGTGAGTGTTAGATCATGGGAGTGTGTGTGTGTGTGTTGTGTGTGTGTGTGTGTGTTTGGTGTGTGTGTTGCAGAATGAGTTGAGGAACACAGAGATGCTCTCTGCAGCGTGTGCTGTCGGAGTGGGCTGCTGCTTTGCTGCCCCTATTGGAGGTAAAGTGCACTGCAACGCCACAGGAATCATTGTGTTCTGTTCGTAATGCAACCAATTTCTCGAAGATCTTCTTAAGATGTCTAGGTGAACATGCTGTGTGTTCCAGGAACTCTTTAAAATATGGATTTTTGTTGATATTTGTTAATATTAGGTTAAACAAAACAACAACAACAAAAAATCTGCCACTGGCATTTTTATGTATGTAGAAAACGTGTGAACGCATTCGAGTCGGAAAAGCAGGGAGATTTTCCTGTCTTCCTGACTGTGAAATTTTTATTTTGTCTTTGCGCCATATTGAACAGGTGTGTTGTTTAGTATCGAGGTGACGTCCACGTTTTTTGCCGTGAGAAATTATTGGAGAGGATTTTTCGCAGCAACGTTCAGCGCCTTCATCTTCAGAGTTCTCGCTGTGTGGAACAAAGACGAAGGTGAGACCGTAGAAGTCATACATACGTTTATTATTATTATTATTATTATTATTATTATTATTATTATGTCGCTACAGATCCTTTTAACCCTTTCACTGTCTCTATGCCCCTGTGCAGTGTGCTCATCCCACAGTTGTAACTTTTGGTGTTTTGGTTCATGTGTAAAACAAGTAAAGTTCCTGTTCTCGCTTACGTTATAGCAGCTACAAACACTCGTTCCCCTCACCATCCCTCTCTCTATTGCCTCTCTTTATTCTCTCTCTCCATTCTCTCTCTCCAAGTTACAGCTTTACCTCTGACTGTTACCCAGCGCTGACACTGGAGACTCCTTCCATCAGTGTTGATTAAATAAATGTCTCCTTACTTCAGGAAAACTTCACTATATCAACGGCTATTTTTCAGACACGTTTATGTGTAGCTGTACGAGTCCCTGTAAATGACAGTGTGGTTACTATAGAAACGATAACGTATTAGAACGAACGCGTTCATTATGAATAAACCTGTGATGTGCAGCTGTGCTACCGTCAGAGCCGCTGTTCTAGAAAACGAATCAACACCTTCTGACCAATCACGATCCAGAACTCAACATTGCTGTGGTATGAGTTTGTGTTTAATGTAAAAACACACCCTGATGCTAATGCTAAGTAATCTGGTAAATCTTTTTCTTTCACAGAGACGATCACGGCTCTGTTTAAAACGCGATTTCGTCTGGATTTTCCGTTCGACCTGCAGGAACTCCCAGCCTTCGCCGTGTTGGGGTATTCACCTCGCACCGACACTGCTCCGTGTTACTCATTACACTTTGCTTTAACCTGGTTCGTAATCATGTTGTGTAATCGGGTTTCTCCGGAATGGTTTTTTTTTTTCCCTTCTCAGTATTACAAGTGGATTCGGAGGCGCGCTGTACGTTTACCTGAACAGGCTGATCGTCGAGTCGATGCGGAAACAGAAAACCATCAATAAGTTTCTGCTTAAAAAGTCCGTCTTCTTACGAAACGCATGAACATGTACAGTGTAAATCGATAGCAGAGTTGGTTCTGATGTTCTCGTCTCTGCCGGTTATCGTTTATTTAATTTCAGATACACTAATTATTCTTAACGGTCTCATAATAATAATAATAATAATTTATTTGTATTATATTTCCTTTCTCTGCAGGCGCTTGGTGTATCCTGCTGTCGTCACTCTCCTCATATCAACTCTCACTTTTCCTCCAGGATTTGGGCAGTTCATGGCCGGACAGGTCTGATATTCTCTTTTCTTTTTGCTAATATATTATCTATTACATTTTACATACACTGCTATTTAAAGGTTTGCAATCATCTGTCATATTTCATTCAAAACCATTTCATTTATTTAATAAAACTTCTACACATGGGATAAACCACATTTTACATAAACCAGACATTACAAGGAACTTAAAATTAAATGCATTAATAAATTATTCAATGAATTTTGAAATGTTCGAACCTACACTCATTTAAAAAAAAAAAAAATTAAAAACAAAAAGGAACATTTTTCGTTATATAATATTTAATGTTCGAACCTACACTCATTAAAAAAAATTTTTTTTTAAAGGAACATTTTTGTTATATAATATTTTACTGTAAAATGCTCCATGTTTCTTCTTCTCAGCTCGGTGGTAATCTGAATAAACAGCGTTTATTTTCGAGCTGATGGTGTAAAGTTGAAACGGTTTCAGTATTTCTGTTGTTAGTAAACGCTAATCTGGTGTGTCTCAACGTTAAGCTCACTCAGCACGAGTCGTTAGTGGCGCTGTTCGACAACCAGACCTGGTACAAGCAGGGCGTGTCCGAGGAGTTTCAGTTCTCGAGTGAGACTCAGGCCTGGAAACACCCGCAGGTCAGCGTCTTCATCACCCTCCTCCTCTTCATCGTCATGAAGGTAAAGTCCTCCTCTCTTAACCCTTTACTGCATGCTGTTGCCGTACGGCAACGATTCATTTATCTCCAATTTTTTGATAGACTATTTTTCTGTGTAATTGTAAAAAGAGGGCTTTAACTCGGACCTAACGAAAGCATGGCACGTCACACGACCAGTTCCTTTTCTGCAATCACATGGCATGTTGAAGGAGATCATTGGAAAGCTCTCAAAATTAATTAAAAATTCATTTGATTAATTGTTCAATATTTAGGCAAAACTACTTAAAGGGAATCTTTACATTTAAACACTTTTACACGCTTACTAAGTGGCAAAAAAGTCAGGAAAATGCAAAATTTCTGACTGTATGATCCCTTCCACCATTGCACATCGTCGCCATACGGCAACAACTTACCAACTAATTCGATAATAAAAATTCATGATTTTTTTTTTTGGTATGTAAATGTAATAACTCATGCAGTAGAGGGTTAAGGTGCTATGACGGGAATCTACAGACAGCACATTTAGAATTTTAAATGTATTAAATTAGAGAATGAAAGTCGTGGATTCTTCTTCCTTTTAGATGAAGATTTTAAGGTATATTAGTGGGGGATGGGCGTGGTCTGGATTTAAGTGATCATAGCCGTCTTGGGAAGGCCGGTTCCTCCATAGTGTGCACTTCGTAGGGTTGCTCTTAAATAAATAAAATGATGTAACTATGTATATTTTCTAGTCATCTAAAGATCTCAGTTATTTTGATAAGTTTGTGTCAGTATTAAAATTCTCCAAAGCGTTCCTGATGGCAGCTCTGACTCATCATGGTTATAGGATTTATAGGAGGAGTTATACATGATTTATGAAGCTTGGCATTATAGCTCACATGGAAATTCTCAACATAAACTTTAAGAACGTGTTTCTTCTTCGGATAACTCCGTCTTTGCAAACTGTACAGAAGTGATGAGGGAATGTGATTCGGAAGAATGTTCTTTCGTCCCTCCCCCACAGTTCTGGATGTCAGCCGTCGCTACGACGATGCCAGTGCCGTGCGGCGCCTTCATGCCCGTTTTCCTTATAGGTACGTGATCCAAGTCTAGCCCTGTCTTTCAAACCTGTTCCTAATGCACCCTCCTTCACTTCCCCTCGGTTTATCTTAAGGCTCAGGCCGTCATCATCTTCATGAGAAGATCGATTCTACATCACTAAAGACCTCTAATGGAACCATCAGCAGTTTCTGTTGCATTAACAGTGAAGTTTATTCCTTCTACTAAATCATAGCATGATGATCACTTACCCAAAGTTTGCTGCAAAATGTTAACAATAACAAACAATGATTTAGCTGCATTAAGCTAATCCCGACCCATTTCTAAATCCTACTATATTATAACGTTCATAAACAATCACTTGGCTACTAAATAATACTCAATATCACACTTAGTAACAAGCAACGAGTGCAATTTTATTGTTATTAAACAGCCATTTGGCTAAGGTTTAACTACTAAATGCTATTCAGTTATACATTCAATACATTTGCTAAAAGAGCTCTAAAGTTTAGGTAACCCGACATCATCTAACTCAATGCTACTGCATGTTACTAACTTAAATAATTAACAAAGGTTTAATGTTAAGCTGCTTTTAAACACAACTTAATTATGGATATAAGCCGATACAACACTTTAAAGAAAATCGGACTGTTCACTGTTCGGCTCAGCGGAGGAAGTAGATGACGGTGCGATATCAAAAAAGCTCAGTAGGTTTTTATGTCTTTTTGTCATTTTGCTTTCATGTGTTTAGAACGTTTTATTTATTTTCTTTTAAATAATGTTTGTACAATCAGCATTTCCGAAACTCATCTCATTCATTTGTTCAGTTGATTTGTATTTTTTTTTGGTTAGCTCACCGTTTGTGTTTCTCTTTTCCCGCGCCATCCTCATCCTCATTGCCAAGCAACCATCAATGTCTGAGCACTCAGTCCTGTGCGCACATGTAAGTATCATCTACACTCATTTATGTACGTTTTCACTTTCACTTCCGAGTTTTCCTTTTTTTAAAAATCCGTTAATAAATGAACAGGTAGCTCAAGTTCAGCTGTTAAATTCAACCGTTAATAAACAAGCGACAAAATGCTAAAAAGTTGAACACATTAGAGAACGTTTCATAAAACAACCACTTAGCTGAAGTTTAGCTGCTAAATGCTAAGAACTTCACAGTTTATAAGTGAGCATTAAAATTTTATTTACTCAAATTTACCAAATTACACCATCAAGAAATGATTTTCTAGCTTAAGTTTAGCTCTCAAATGATGCTGAATTGTAACATTAATAAACAAAAAAAAATTAATAAGCTAAAGTTAATGAACAAGCACTTGACTTAAGTACAGCTACTAAATACTAGTAAATAAGTGAGCAAGTGAGCACTTAGTTAATAATTAATTAATCAATTTATAATATTAATAAATGATCACCTAGCTGAAATTTATCTACTAAATGGTACTAAATTACAACATTAACAAATGATCACTTAGCAAAAGTTTAGCCACTAAATGCTTCTAAATTGTAACATTAATAAATGACCAGTAGACTGAGGATTGGCTACTAAATACTATTAAATTAGAACACTCATCACTTAGCTAAAATTTAGCTGCTAGATTTTGATATTGCTAAATGACCAGTTAGCTGAAGTTTAACTTATCAGTTTTCCCAAGTTGAACTTAAACTAAATGTTTACAATTTACAGGGTTTACTTTTTTATACAATAAACAAGCACTTGGATAACGTTTAGGTACTAAATGTTAGTAAACATTAGGTGGGGGAAAATATCAATAAATAAACAGTAAATGCAAAGAACGGATATAGTATATATTATATATAATATTTGAAATCGTGATGTCGTTTGACATTGCAACATTTTTGATGTTAGCTGTAATAAAGTGAATGTATTACCCAGGTGCTGCATTCGGTCGCTTGGTGGGTGAAAGCATGGCGGCCATGTTCCCCGACGGCATTCACAGCGACAACACCGTATATCCCATCGTTCCTGGCGGCTACGCTGTTGTAGGTAAGGTTTGAGTTACATCATATCAACATAAATTTACCATTTTATTCATTTACAAAAGGTGTGGACTTACTGGATTACTAAGTGCTAAATTACATTATTGATATTATTGGTACAGCTAGCATGCCTAACGAGCTAACCGGCTACCTCACAAGCTAGCTAGCTTAATCAGGCGCATGTAGTAAAGCTAAAGGGGAAAGAAAGATATTTATTTTAGCTATGGCTAACCAGATAACCAGTTCTACTGAGATAATTTATTAAATCCGTACTGTTCAACATATTTTTAAAGAACCGATGTTGCGTAAACGCTAGCAACTTCACAGTAGAGCTAGCACATGTAGCTAAGCAAAAGGAAATTAGCATTAAATTGTACGTACATTGTTACGTGTATATTATGTCGATGCATAGTTCATACATTTTCATGCATAGTCGTTTAAATGCCACTAAATATACTTGAGATCTTTTACCCACGAAATTTAATTCCTTTAAAGTAAAATTTTATTATATTTAATAGTTAATAAACAAGCACTTGATGACGGTTTAGCTAGGAAATGCTACAAAATTATAATGTTATTAAGTAATAATGTTTAAACCAAAGTTAATGGTTCTAATTCCTACTTCATTTTATTTCTTAATAAACTGAAGTTCATCTAAATCACTGGCTCTAAATGATGCTTTTAATAAAGCAGCACGCAGGTTTTGTGCGTATATTTTGTCCATATACAGTGTATATAAATATATATTGTTCTGATAAAGGTGAAAGTGGTGTATTTTATGTTACCTGTGTCACCCTGAGGCTAATTTCAGTGCAGCTGATGGAATACGCTCAGCAGAGTGAAACCCGTGTCACACGCACAATAGGAAATCAAATAGCTGTCGGGTTCCTGGTTGTTCTGTAATTTGATTTGTGTGTGTGTGTGCGTGTGTGTGTGCGTTCAGGTGCTGCGGCGCTTTCCGGAGCGGTCACACACACCGTGTCCACGGCGGTTATTGTGTTCGAGCTGACTGGTCAGATCTCACACATCCTGCCCGTGATGATCGCCGTGATCCTGGCCAACGCCGTGGCTCAGAGCCTCCAGCCGTCGCTGTACGACTCCATCATCAGAATCCAGAAACTTCCGTACCTGCCGGAACTGGGCTGGGGCCAGGAGTGAGTGTTTCCTTGTCTCTCTGTCGAGTCAGAATACAAAGATTGTTGATTACTTTCCTTTAACAGCAAGTCCCAAAGTGTTTGATTTCTCTCATACAGCAGATATGTTTATAATTACATTTAACAAGGAAATGTTTGTGATTTCAGTGAGTTCCTGTTCTCGCTTACGTTATAGCAGCTATAAACACTCGTTCCCTCACCATCCCTCTCTCTATTCCCTCTCTCTATTCCCTCTCTCTATTCCCTCTCTCTATTCCCTCTCTCTATTCCCTCCCTTCATTCTCTCCCTCTATTCCCTCTCTTCATTCCCTCCCTTCATTCTCTCTTCATTCTCTTTCTCTATTCTCTCTCTTTATTCCCTTTCTTTATTCTCTCCCTTCATTCTCTCCCTTTATTCCCTTTCTTTATTCTCTCCCTTCATTCTCTCTCTTTATTCTCTTTCTCTATTCCCTCTCTTTATTCCCTCTGTTTATTCTCCCTTCATTCTCTCCCTTCATTTCCTTTCTTTATTCTCTCTCTTCATTCTCTCTCTATTCCCTCTCTTTATTCCCTTTCTCTCTTCTCTCTCTCTCTCTATTCCCTCTCTTTATTCTTTCCCTTCATTGCCTCTCTTCATTCTCTCTCTTTATTCTCTCTCTATTCCCTCTCTCTATTCCCTCTCTTTATTCCCTCTTTCTCTATTCCCTCTCTTTATTCCTTCTCTTTATTCTCTCCCTTCATTGTCTCTCTTTATTCTCTCTCTTTATTCTCTCTCTTCATTCCCTCCCTTCATTCTCTCCCTTCATTCCTTCTCTCTATTCCCTCCCTTCATTCCCTCCCTTCATTCTCTCTCTTCATTCTCTTTCTCTATTCTCTCTCTTTATTCCCTCTCTTTATTCTCTCCCTTCATTGTCTCTCTTTATTCTCTCTCTCTCTTCTCTCTCTCTTCTCTCTCTTCATTCCCTCTCTTCATTGTCTCTCTTTATTCTCTCTCTCTCTTCTCTCTCTTCATTCTCTCTCTTCATTCTCCCTCTCTTTATTCTCTCACTTCAAGTTAATAGGATAAAACAACGCAATTTGTCTTTTTTGTTAGAGAGAAACAGTAAAGTGTAAACTCCGTGGTGAAGATGTGGAAATCTTAAAGTTCCAGCTTTCCCTCTGACTGTTACACAGCGCTGACACTGGAGACTCCTTCCGTAAACATTGATTAAATAAATGTCTAAATGTGATGTGCAGCTGCGCTACTGTCAGAGCTGCTGTTATAGAAAATTAATCAACGCCTTCTCTTCTGACCAATCACAGTCCAGAACTCGACAGCGCCGTGGTGTAAAACGTTTCAGTCCTGAGTTTTTAAAAAGCTCATTAATTTCCCTCACTCTGTAGGAAGTATAATATCCGAGTGGAGGACATCATGGTGCGAGACGTCCGTTTCATCACGCTGTCCTCGACGTACCGGGACGTGCAGGAGGCGCTGGTGACCGGGCAGCTGAAAACTCTCGCTCTTGTGGAGTCTAAAGGTGAGACTGCGCTAACAAAGTGCTCATAGTAACGTCGGTCCACTCGGCGACCATCTTCATTCCCATACCATAGGACCAGGCGCACATCTGCGTGAATGAGAGAAACAGATCAACACGATGACGATTTAAACAGGGATGTCAAATCACTCTTAAAACACACACACACACACACACACACACACACACACAACTTAAAAATGTGCGCACTTTGCCGAAAAAAATATGAAACAAATCCATTTTTCGGTTGTTATGGCAACCCACTGCCCTCAAACCTGCATCTTTTTTTCTCAATATATATTTGATAAAACTCCAAGACAGAATGAATGTTTTTTTTGTTAATAGACACACAGCTATGAATTATTTCTTCTTAATATTATGCTAGCTTTCCACCAGATTGAGCAAATTTAGTGTTATTTAAAACAAACATTATAAATAGCAGTTTACTCTTACAGACTCTTTTTTTGCATCATGTCTCATCGCGTGTCTCCGTATTCTTCTTCGGTTCCTCTTCACGTTTAGAGTCGATGATCCTGCTCGGCTCTATCGAGCGTTCTCAGCTGCAGTTTCTGCTCTCGGAGCAGCTCGGTCGCGGCCGACGGTTGGAGTACCTGAGGGAACGAGCGCAGGACAACGGCGCCCACGTCCCCTCGTCGTTTTCCCAGAATTCCTCACCCAACGCTGGTCGCGGAGTCCGCTTCCTGGTAAGACACCGTGGGAAAAGACGAAGTCGGGATTTTACGGATCGCTGCAAAGTTTTTCGTGTTAGTGCACCAATCAGAAAGTTCTAAAGCTCCGCCCCCTTTCAGCTTTTCATAAAGGATCGTTTTCGGGGCGTTTTATGTAAAGTTGGTGGGATTTCTTTCTTGTTTTGTTAATAATTTCTGTTTATTAACGAATTTTCTGCTCTTCGTTTGTGTTAATTATCGACGTTAACCTGTTTTCTTTTTTCCGGTAGATTTCCACAGAGGAATCCTCGTACAGTCCGACTCTCACCAACTCCCAGATTCCCCTCAAGTCCGCGCTGAAGACCGTGTCGTCCATCAGCAACACCGACACCCTGAACAGTACGTACACAGCTACACCCTCGAGTTGATTCTTTTCCTACAACAGCATATACCCAAGAGTTTTATTCCTCTTACACCGCAGCTAACTATTACAGAAAATTAAATCAACACCTTCTCTTCTGACCAATCAGAATTCAGGCACATTACAGGCCTCTCGTCTACACACATGACTCTTCAGCGTCCTCGTTTTTCCTCTGTTGATTCAGGTTCTCCGAGTCTGTCCTCTGGAGAACTGGTGAAGGAGCAGGTAGAGGTAAGGTTGTCTTTTAAAAGAAACAGCTGATGACACACCTGTGATTACAGATAAATTCGCCGACTTTGGTATATAATAAACATAATCATCTTTCTGATTAACAGCGCTGTTTACTTTGTGAGTAAAAGTTAGCTACATACTGAATGCTAACCTAACAATCGAAAGCTAATGTAGAAAGCAAATGCTAACCTAGGCATCAAAAGCTAACCTAGCATGTACAAGCTAAACTATAAACTACAACAACACTGTGTTAGCTAGGGTGTGTAAACATGCTAATATCATGTGTTGCTCTTGCTAGTTTATTTAAGAAGTGGGTGGTATTATTTAAGAGTTATGTTTTGTTTTGTTTTTTTTCCCCCTCTGATTGGTATGATTTAAGGAAGCCCCTACCGTCGAGGATGACGTGTCGACAGCAGAGGTTAGCGTCTCAGGCTAACACACACATTACAGCACAAACTGCTCTCATGTTCATTTATTTAACTGCTGTACACAGAATATATATGAGCGTTTAAAGTACCTCCACTCTCACGCAGACCTGCTCTTATGTTTACAGTGCGTACGTGCGTTTACGGTCAGATTCTCTGAAGTCATCGACCGATCGGAAATGGTTTACAAGAGATTAGCAGGATCTGAAAACGAAATCTTCTAGACAGAAGCTTTAACTCTAAACAAACAAAAAAAATAATAATCTAGCGAGTGAAAGTTGACCTAATGATTGAAAGCTAAAACCTAGCAATCAAAAACTAACCTAGTAAGCAAAACCCTAGCTAGTGAAAGCTAGCTAGAAAAAGCTAACCCAGAAAGCAAAAGCTAGCCTAGCAAGTAAACATTAAGTGGCTAAGGGGAAGCTAACTTAGTAAGTGAAAGCTAGATTCCCTTCTCGAAATGGAAAAACCATCACAAATTCTGTCGAAAGGAAGAAGAGCAAATTAGCATGAGAGGTGTTACGTTTTTGTAAACTAACCCACTTTTTTCTGACTTAAAGATGTCTTTACCCCAGATAGCTGAGTGGGAGGAGCAACAGCTGGAAGAAGCCGTCTGCTTTAACAACTGCAAGATAGACCCCGCCCCCTTCCAGCTCGTCGAACGCACGTCTTTGCACAAAGTAAGCTCGCCTGCATACGATTCGCTAGCTCTCTTGTATGTAAATTAATACATAAATATAAACGCGAATGCCCTGCTGTATTGAATTTCGTATGCAAACGCGTTTCCTAAACTGTGTTTTGTTATTTTGTCTGTAAACGCAGACGCACACCATTTTCTCACTGCTCGGTCTGGATCACGCTTACGTCACGAGCACCGGGAGACTCGTCGGAGTGGTCTCGCTGAAAGAGGTGTGTTCTTTAATACAAAAAAAAAGTTAATTTGAGTTATTTCATTAATTAAAACAACTAACACTAATCCAACATTTTACTCATTTCATACAATTTTTTCCCACATTTGAGACAGACAGTTAAAAATCTTAATGATGCACACTGTATTGACAATGACAGATCGAGACTAATACATCTGATATACATATACATATATACATACATAATTTATGTAAATATATTTACATGTTTTCCATTTTTGTAGCTACGCAAAGCCATTGAGGGCTCCGTAACGGTCACAGGCGTGAAAGTCCGCCCCCCTCTGGCCAGTTTCCGTGACAGCGGCACCAGCAGCAGCGTTTCCGAAGTAACCGAGCTCCACAAGCTCTGGAGTCGGCACAAGAGCCTGTCGTTGCCACGGGAACCGAAAACAGCCGCCGAGCTCTGCGACGAGATGGAGCATCCGTCCGAGAGCAGCGTGCTGAACGAGACGGACTGCACCGAGGTCTTACACAGCGAAGACCAATCAGAAACCTCGGTGGTGGAGGAGACCCAGTCGGAGCTCGAGAACATTTCAGAAAACTTTTCCGAACCGGCCGAGGAAACCGGCTCGGGCCAAAGCGAGGACCTAACATGCAAGGTTAACCCGTCAAACACGGCGAACCAGCCGGAATGACGGCTGCTGTTTGTTATTTAACGCACACTATCGAATCTAACATACTGGGACATTCATGCACACGACCCTGCCGTCACACTAGCAAGCGACAAAATGGCAGCGCGCGATCTATGTTCCTTCGTGTTATGCTAATCAGTAAGACGCAGTGAATCTATCTAATTAGCGCCACTAAATTCCACTCTAAACCTGTAGGCGGTCATATTGAATTCGTTTCCAGTGCCGATAACGTGGAAAAAACAAAAACTAAATTGGCCGGACACCTAGCAGGCATCACTGTTGCTAATACAAGCGACTGAAAATTGGAAAAAGCACATGGTTAATGTTTAATATTGATAAATAGCTGCGTGATGCAAGAAGAATCTATCAGTCTGGGAGGATGAACGCTAGCATGTAAAGGGATGCTAATGCTAACAGAAGCACGCAGCTGTTAATGTAACAGCATGTGATGTGAACAATATTCAAATAAGTTAAACAAAATTACATTTTTAAAAAACCCACGGTAATGAACCTTAAAACCAAAAAGGCGTGACTCGAGCATCTTATCGCTTTCCAGTGTGAGCGCTGGGTGAATTCAGGGTCGAGGAGGAGCGTATAAACGCCGAGGCGCACGTCCGGGTGAGAACCGAATGTATAGACGCCACAGCATAAACGATATGTAGTAGGCATGTTCCGATGCTATCGAATATTATCATGAACAACATCGTATCGGAGAGGCAGCTGATAAACAGAATTATGGGTTTGATACCTTTCAGCGGCCCTTGGGGAGTTGGACACACTTTATGTCAGGAGCACAAACGCTGGCCGAAAAAAAAAAGAAAAGAAAGAAAGAAAAAAGCAGCCTACCCAGGCAGGGTGCCAATATTTTAAAGCAGCTACGGTGACAAATATTGCAATAGACCGTACAATGGGTTATTGGCGCATGGCCATATTTAAGTGTCAGAATGAATATCAGATTATGAAAGGAGGAATGGTGTGTGAGTGTGTGAGTGTGTGTGTGTGTGTGTGTGTCTTTGCATAACTGAAGTGTGTGACTCAGCTGCACACAGAGCCCACATCCCCCATCTGGAGCCGACACTTTTCATCTGTCTCCGAGAGCTAAGCTACAATTTGGCTCTAAATTTAGCCACTTAATCGCCGCAGTGACGACCGGAGAGAAGAAAAGACGCAGCAAAACGCGCGGAGAGACAAAGAATGGCGGGAAGAACGGCGTGAAGAGGAAGAGGAAGAGGAAGAGGAGAGGTGGGACGAAAGAGAAACAACACAAAGAGCGAACGAGGCCGAAGGGCAGAATTTTTTCAGCGTGTTGTAATTAGCGTCAACGGTACTCGCGCTAGCTGAAAGCGGATAGCCAGCGTAAATCAGGAGGTCTAATGAAACGTGATAAATCGACAAACACACACACACGTTGTAAAGGATGACAAGGTAGATATTCAGATTAGCATCGTTCCTTCGTCTGATTGGATTGGCCCTTTGGTTCGCCAGCTCATATCGGCAGAAAAAATACAGGTGGATAAAAAAAAATTAGCTTTTTTTTTTCATCTGCGATTTTTCAACGACATAATCACTACAGATCCACACCGTAACATAATAAAGATCATTTCAATTACAACCCGGTGAGGTTAGCGAGCTAGCTATGCTCTTCTGTGTTTTAGCAACACACAAAAACCTATGATTAAATAACAAACTAAATATGTTTAGGTTAGCTAGCAAACAATAACGTCCTATTGTAACTTGGGCTAACTAGCAATGTCGTCTGTAGTAATGAAAACAACTGCTCGTCAACAAAAATACAATACAACAATAAATTAAAATAACTTTTTTTTTTTAAAAGACGTCATCCTTGTGCTACAATTTCAAACAAAGTTGACGATCTCTTATAATATAATATTATCTAAATACCACTACAATGTAGAGATTTGGAGATCTGACTGTTGTTCAATCTTTCACCAGGAGTTGGTTTCTGGCTTGCTAGGTTAGCTAGCTAAATTTACCTAGCTAACAATAATCTCCTAAATTGACCTAAGTTAGCTTATTGTTAACAAAATTACACTGCAATTAAACAAGAATACCTTTGTAAAGACATTAACAATGCAATAAAAAAAATTACTACTTGTATTTTTCTTTGTGCTGTGTTTCTACAATTTTAGCTAGGTTAGCTAGCTAGCAAGCAATAACTTCCTGTTGTAACTTTAAGTTAACCAATTTTTCACCGAAATATGACAAGAACGTTCGTGTTATAAAAAAGAGAAACCCGCTATGTATTATACGCTATTAAAAGTTTTACTAATATTTGAGCTTGTCTGACGTTTTTTCAGGAGTAGGCTCATGTTTCCTAGACTAGCAAGCTAGCAAGCAATAACCTCCTGTACTAACCTTTGCTAGCTAGCAGTAGTCTCCTGTGGTAACTGTACCTTAACCAGAAATATATCCGTCTAGTCACATCCCATATGAATTTTTTTTTTTAAAGAACCCAAAACAATGTTATTTCTGTTTGTATTTTTAGAAATTAAACATACTGAACATACTGTGTTGTATTGATAGCTCCGCCCACTAATACCATGCATTGGTTTCCGTTCCTGCCGATCTTGAGCTGGAACCAAAACCAGCTGTTGGGTCCTTCGGTACTTGGAACGATGGCTGATTTGGAAAAGCACAGTTTTATATATCCTGATCCTTGTGCAAAAGTTTTTGCACCCTCTCTCACACACACACACACACACAAAAACACTTTCACGTGCAAAGCGGTGAAATTTTGGATTTAGGATCGTGGAAGTCTAGACCCGGAGAGATTCATTATCACGTGCATGCAGACGCCCAAATCACAGGATGTCCACTTTACGTCCTTTTTAAGTCCACTAGTGAAAGCCTCAGTGTACTTAACGTGGAGAGAACATCTGTGAGTGTTGTGTGAAAACAAAACCTCCTTCATGAGTTTGTAAGCTTGCAAGGTTGTATGCTGTCTCCGGTTTCGTATTGGCCGTGATGTACGAGTTCTTCCGTCCTGCAGGTGGCGCTGTTCAAATTTTATGAAAACGTCCAGGACCACAGGAAGAAGATCCCCACTCCTCAAAATCAATCTAACTGGGAATGAATCAGCTTGGGCACTCGACTCAGCTTTGCAATGACCGGACTTAAATTTTCACAGCGCCACCTACAGTACTGGAGTATATTACGAAACCGCAACGAGAACTCCTGAAGGTAGTTTGGTCTCTGCGATAAGTACGCTGAGGTCTTAAGTCAGATTAGACGTGCTACCTAACTTTATTTACATGCAAAAGCTCTTCATCAGGTACTTGAAGTAATACCGTGACTTTTTTACCTCCAAGACCGTTCGGTCAAAGCTGCAATGTTTCAGTTCCTTTAAAACAGCGTGTATTTAACAGCAATTGTAGTTACACTGTAAATTGCACCATACAGTACAGTAGGCATGTGCCGATAATCACTTATATATAATTATATTATATTCAAAATGCATGATGTTGTAATTGTTGATAATTATAATGTCATGATAGCTAGCATGTTTCTTGATGTTCTAGAATGTTTTAAGAGCCATATTTGTGTTCGTATATTGACAAAAGTTGTTTCCACGGCTACATTAAGCTAGCTAACATCTCCATCCTCATGCTCATGTTGAGTTCCAGTACTGAAGAAAGCGAAAGCTGCAAAATCTTGATTTGACACAAATGTTGACGACATGCTGGTTGGCACTTGTACATGGAGTTGCATTTTACATTTTATGGAGGAAAAGAAATTCTGAAATGGGTACACGGATATCTACTATCTGCTCATTTTGTACAAGCAGCGCTTAGCAGAGAGGTCTGTTCTGACTTTTGTCAGGTGTCAGATTCCTGTTAGCTGATTTAAATAGCTAGCAATAACCTCATATGATAATTTTATTTAGCTAGCAATAATCTGTGGTAATTAGTTAGCCATCATGGACCTCTTGGGGTAACTTAAGCTAGCTAGTAATAACCTTCTGTTTTAAATTTAGCTAGCTATAGTAATTTTAGCTAGCGATAACTTTATCTAGCTAGCAATAAACTTCTGTGGTAACTTTAGCTAACTAGCTATAACCTCCTGAGGTAGCATTAGCTAGCTAGCAATATTCTGCTGTGCTAACTTTACCTAACTAGCCAGTGTTTCTCATGTTTCTTTTTATAACTCAAGAAGAACATTTTTCCCCAGAAACACAAGTGTTTTCTTTACATTCTTGCCATATGGTGTTTGTTGCTAGTTAGCACTGTCTGTGTGTGTGTGTTCGAGCTAAGAAGAGAAATACGGAGACAGATAAAACTAGGCTAGGGCTAGGGCTAGCCTAATCCTAACCCTAAAAAAAAAACAGATAAGAAGTGTGGAAGAGCAAGCTAGCTAGATAATAGTAACCTTCTGTGGTATCTTTAGCTAGCAATAATCTCCTGTGGTAACTTTAGCTAGCTAGCATTAATGTTCTGTTTTAACTTTAGCTAGCTAGCATTTAACTTGTGTGATAACTTTAACTTGAAGCTGCTAGCACTAAATGCGCTACTGCAGCGCGTCTCAAACTCAGGAGTATTTCTGTTCTCGTGTCTTTGTTTGGGTTTTTTTTTTTTTTTTTTTTACAAACTAACTCGACGATCACATTTCTCACAGGAAGTCTGTTCTTCGTATTTTCGGTATGAAAAAAAAAACAATTCGCTAACGCTATTTAACGGTGTTACAAAACTAACCAGCATGATAAAAGGTAAACAGAATTGAGACAAGATATCGGCACATGTCTACAGTATGCTAGCGGCTGTAGTGATGTTTTTAGGCCATACTCCACTCTGCTGCTAACGTTCTCCCTTAAACCCCTCACCTGTACTGTACATTTCACCTGGAGCGGGTTGTATTTAATCGTATCTTACCTGCCTTCATATGCACTTTGATTGCAGCCTGCATATTAGAACTAAATTTCAGCTGCAAGGCTTTTTATTTATTTTTTTATTTTATTTTTCTTAAACCAACTGTGCAATAATCATTTATATTCTTGCAACTAATGCTTGCCTAATAAGATTATTAAGTCTTCGAATGTCGTTTTGGATTGATTGTGCTATGAAAATGACGTATGATTCATGTTTCTGTGTACTTGTGACGCACGGATGGATAACACTTTATTTTAAGCGGAATATTTAAGCTCGCCATTACTAATCTCCCGTGATGACAACGGCTATCTAGCGATGTCCTCATTTTATAACTTTATCTAAATAGCAACATCATTCCGTGATAAATTTACCTAGCTATCATTAACTTTCTTTGCTAACTCGACGTAGCTAGCTGTATCGTTCTCAGATCAATTCCCACAGGATATGACTTTACCGAGCTAGCAATTATCTCCTGTGCTGACATTAGCTTGCTAGCAATGCCATTATGTGATAAATTTAGCTAGCTCTAATTAACCTTATTAATCAGCTATCACAACCCCTTTTTAAAATAAAGTGTTACCCAGCCATGAGATTTAGGATGTGTCCCAAACACTAGTGCTTAAGAGAAGAGTTAAGAATTTATTTTACCGAATCCTCCCACGACTGTTGAGAAAACATCTTAGATCATTCGGGATGGTGTCCGAAGATGCTGTGTCATAAAGAACATGAGTTTAAATGAGTTTTTTTGCACATGCTAATTGTTCTCGATAGCTGTAACGGACTGAAACCAAAACTCGCGTACTGTATAACAGGATTTATTTTATTAACATTGTTATTCTTGCTAGCCAAGCAACTGTGTGTGTGTGTGTGTTACCCACAATGCATTGTGAGCATTTTAGTTTTAATTAATTCCTGCGAAGAGTTTGTAAAATAACATTCCTATCGCTTTCAAAACAAATGAAGCGTTACGCTAACTACGTTATCTGTAACAGAGCTAAACATCGCATGTGCGTAGAATCCCTGCGTTATCTAGCGTGCTAGCTTGCACACCGTTTAGCCAAGCGGCTAGCAAACTAAATCATTCAATGTAACTAGCTACATTAGGGAAAGAAGGGTCCATTTAGCATCTGAAAAGGGTTTCTCTTTCGTAAAAAGGTTCTTCCTCAGTTCCAGGAACCTTTTCTGACAAAAGGGCAACGTTCTTTGAGGTAATATTTTTACTGACACCATCCCAAAAAAACCCCATTTTTATTTTTAACGTAGCAGTTTCGCAGTTGTGTCACTGCCCAATCTTGGCTAATTTCTGGGCCAGAAACATTTCAATAGAAGCTTTAAAATCAGCTAGAAAAGGTACGAGAACTGCGAATGCAATTTTCTTTAAAATCATGTGATCATTACAGGTCATGGGACATTATTAAAACGTACAAATCGTACCTTTAAAGTTTTAACCATTACTTGCTAGAATGACCTCTAATAACTTTTCACTTTAAACACTGGTGTTGCGGACAGATTCTCTCCCCTCCCCCTTTTCTTTTCTTTTCTTTTCTTTTTTTTTTTTTAACAGAAATGCTTTGTCTTTCTGTGCAAAGTCATTATCAAGGACATCACTGATTATATCCTGCTGTTCCCGGCTGCTGTGTCACCGTTAGATTGCAGATTCATGTTAAAAAAAAAAAAAAAAAAAAAAATGGTCACTGTTCTCCATTCAGCTGTTCATGTGCTATTAAATCAGGCTTGTCTTGTATTGTACTGAACGCTAATCTACTGCACATTTAACGTAGAGTTAAGCAATAAGTCTGCACTCGTGTCCCTGAATGCTAAAAGCCTGTACAGAAATGACATTTCGTAAAAATGTGTATGAACCCAGCACACGTGGCCTGTACATATAGAGGATATGCATATGGAATCAACAGTTGCCATTATTTTTCACAAAGAAAAAAATACATTTTGGGGTTGTTGTTTTTTTTGTTTTGTTTTGTTTTGGTTTTTTTATGTACATCAGTAAAAAAAAAAAAAATAAATTTCAACTTTGAATTTTGTCTTTGACTTCTCGCCCCATTGAAAACAGAAACCGGGAGATGAAATATACACTCATCCACTTTAATGCAATCACGTGATCAATGCAATTCCCAAATATGTTCTTATACAAAGGATTTTTTAAATTTTTTTTTTAAACGAACAAAAAAAACAAAACAAAAAAAAAGATTGCACGTCGAACGTCACGTCCCACTCACAAACACACACGGTGACATCACCAGGCCACGTTTACAGAATAATGCCACGTCGATTATGGATCACGAGTGTACTGTAACTTCACTGTGGCGCGTCATGCACGTCCATGAGGTTCTACTGCCCGTGTTCTGGAGCGTTCCATCACGATCTCGCTGTAGACCTGCTGTGTCTCGAGGTCACGGAGACTCGCGTCGCCTCGGAAACCTTTTCATTCGGCAGCCGACAGGAAACTTTTTCACATCACAGTGGAGCAGAAACGCAAACGAGGAGGAGAGAGAAGGAGAGAGAGAGAGAGAGAGAGCAGAAAAGGAACGTATCGTTTTTTTGAGGTACGACATCACACAGTGATTGTAGTAATGCGTTTCCGTGTGTCGAAGCCCAAAATCCTCGCAGCGATTGTTCCGCTCGGCTGATACGATACGATAAACTCAGCAGTGGAAAATGTGCAGAAGATTTAAAAGTTGCATGAAAGTTTGGGGCGTTGCGTCAAAACGATATTCGGTGTCGAAGTGGATATACTGTAGGTCAAATTAAAATCATTTAGTAAATTAAAAGGGGCCAAGCACAGGTGTTTATGCGTAAAAATGCCATTTGAACTTTTAACGGGTTTAGAATGTTCACTTCCTATATATATATATATATATATATATATATATGGTAACGCCTGCCACACCAATTTCCTATATATATATATATATATATATATATATATATATATATATATATATCTCATAACACCCATTTCCTATATATGGTCTGTAATGCCCATTTCCGATACACTATAAAATGAAAATAAAGGGCCGTTAGAAGCACTTCTGTCATCGTGGTATGTGATACGACTTCCTACAGCGTCCTCAGACTTCCTCCGACTATTAACCTTGAAAACTCCTGAACCGATCCCTCGTTTTTAATGACGATACGGTCACTGCGTGGAGAAATCGGAAAGAGAGAAGGAGAAGAAGAAGATAATGGAGCTGAAAGAGGAGATAAATGTGTCCACTGATCTGTTCACCAGATGATGTCCAGATAACTGACAGACTGAGGGGACACTAAAGGGACGATACGTATCGAGAAATGGAGAGAGAGAGCGCGAGCGAGAGAGAGAGAGAGATCATCATCACTGCCTGGACGTTTCTCCGTCCTCCACGTCCACCTCGTCGTCGAAGGACGCCGCTCCTGAAGTATCAGACATGCTGTACCAGCAGCTCACCTCCTGAAAGACATTGTCCTCCACTTCTACTCCCTGCTCCCCTTCGTCTGGAGATAGACCGGACTCGGAGTA
>NC_071274.1:23074127-23076627 GCF_023375685.1 Ictalurus furcatus
CTATCTCTCTATCTATCTCTGTCTATCTCTCTGTCTATCTCTCTATCTATCTCTCTGTCTATCTCTCTATCTATCTCTCTGTCTATCTCTCTATCTATCTCTCTGTCTATCTCTCTATCTATCTCTGTCTATCTCTCTATCTATCTCTGTCTATCTCTCTATCTATCTCTCTGTCTATCTCTCTATCTATCTCTCTATCTATCTCTGTCTATCTCTCTGTCTATCTCTCTATCTATCTCTCTATCTATCTCTCTGTCTATCTCTCTATCTCTCTATCTATCTCTCTGTCTATCTCTCTATCTATCTCTATATCTATCTCTCTATCTATCTCTCTGTCTATCTCTCTGTCTATCTCTCTATCTATCTCTCTGTCTATCTCTCTATCTATCTCTCTATCTATCTCTCTGTCTATCTCTCTGTCTATCTCTCTATCTATCTCTCTGTCTATCTCTCTATCTATCTCTCTGTCTATCTCTCTATCTATCTCTCTGTCTATCTCTCTATCTATCTCTCTGTCTATCTCTCTGTCTATCTCTCTGTCTATCTCTCTATCTATCTCTCTATCTATCTCTCTGTCTATCTCTCTATCTATCTCTCTGTCTATCTCTCTATCTATCTCTCTATCTATCTCTCTGTCTATCTCTCTGTCTATCTCTCTATCTATCTCTCTGTCTATCTCTCTGTCTATCTCTCTGTCTATCTCTCTATCTATCTCTCTATCTATCTCTCTGTCTATCTCTCTATCTATCTCTCTGTCTATCTCTCTGTCTATCTCTCTGTCTATCTCTCTATCTATCTCTCTATCTATCTCTCTGTCTATCTCTCTATCTATCTCTCTATCTATCTCTCTGTCTATCTCTCTATCTATCTCTCTATCTATCTCTCTGTCTATCTCTCTATCTATCTCTCTATCTATCTCTCTATCTATCTCTCTGTCTATCTCTCTATCTATCTCTCTATCTCTCTGTCTATCTCTCTATCTATCTCTCTGTCTATCTCTCTATCTATCTCTCTGTCTATCTCTCTATCTATCTCTCTATCTATCTCTCTATCTATCTCTCTGTCTATCTCTCTATCTATCTCTCTGTCTATCTCTCTATCTATCTCTCTGTCTATCTCTCTATCTATCTCTCTGTCTATCTCTCTATCTATCTCTCTGTCTATCTCTCTATCTATCTCTCTATCTATCTCTCTGTCTATCTCTCTATCTATCTCTCTATCTATCTCTCTATCTATCTCTCTGTCTATCTCTCTATCTATCTCTCTGTCTATCTCTCTGTCTATCTCTCTGTCTATCTCTCTATCTATCTCTCTGTCTATCTCTCTGTCTATCTCTCTGTCTATCTCTCTATCTATCTCTCTGTCTATCTCTCTGTCTATCTCTCTGTCTATCTCTCTATCTATCTCTCTGTCTATCTCTCTGTCTATCTCTCTATCTATCTCTCTGTCTATCTCTCTATCTATCTCTCTGTCTATCTCTCTGTCTATCTCTCTGTCTATCTCTCTATCTATCTCTCTATCTATCTCTCTGTCTATCTCTCTATCTATCTCTCTGTCTATCTCTCTATCTATCTCTCTATCTATCTCTCTGTCTATCTCTCTATCTATCTCTCTGTCTATCTCTCTGTCTATCTCTCTGTCTATCTCTCTGTCTATCTCTCTATCTATCTCTCTGTCTATCTCTCTATCTATCTCTCTGTCTATCTCTCTATCTATCTCTCTGTCTATCTCTCTGTCTATCTCTCTGTCTATCTCTCTATCTATCTCTCTATCTATCTCTCTGTCTATCTCTCTATCTATCTCTCTGTCTATCTCTCTATCTATCTCTCTATCTATCTCTCTGTCTATCTCTCTATCTATCTCTCTGTCTATCTCTCTATCTATCTCTCTATCTATCTCTCTATCTATCTCTCTGTCTATCTCTCTGTCTATCTCTCTATCTATCTCTGTCTATCTCTCTATCTATCTCTCTGTCTATCTCTCTATCTATCTCTCTATCTATCTCTGTCTATCTCTCTGTCTATCTCTCTATCTATCTCTGTCTATCTCTCTGTCTATCTCTCTATCTATCTCTCTGTCTATCTCTCTATCTATCTCTCTATCTATCTCTCTGTCTATCTCTCTGTCTATCTCTCTATCTATCTCTCTGTCTATCTCTCTATCTATCTCTCTGTCTATCTCTCTGTCTATCTCTCTATCTATCTCTGTCTATCTCTCTATCTATCTCTCTATCTATCTCTCTATCTATCTCTGTCTATCTCTCTGTCTATCTCTCTATCTATCTCTCTGTCTATCTCTCTATCTATCTCTCTATCTATCTCTCTGTCTATCTCTCTATCTATCTCTCTATCTATCTCTCTGTCTATCTCTCTATCTATCTCTGTCTATCTCTCTATCTATCTCTCTGTCTATCTCTCTATCTATCTCTCTATCTATCTCTGTCTATCTCTCTGTCTATCTCTCTATCTATCTCTCTATCTATCTCTCTGTCTATCTCTCT
>NC_071274.1:23079127-23089127 GCF_023375685.1 Ictalurus furcatus
GATGATCTGGCCAACGCTGCGATCTCCTGGATACTGAGGGCTCTTCTGGATTTCGGGAGCATTTCAACAGGCTCATCAATCTGAAAAACACAAACACAGAGACGTCAATCCTGCGCTAACCGCCTTCGTCACCTCCGGAAACCTCCGGAACAACTGAACAACCGCCTGTAGCTGCTATGACAACAGAGCAGGAACCGACTTTCACCCACGTTCCACAGCATTACATCTAATATTACACTCAACATAAAACACACACACACACACACACACACACACACACACATTCAGTTAATTAATTAAAAAATAATGTATGTAGAGAATGTGTCGAGGCAGTGTCGAGAATGTGTGTAGAGAATGTGTGTCGAGGCAGTGTGCAGAGAATGTGTGTCGAGGCAGTGTGTCGAGGCAGTGTGTAGAGGCAGTGTGTAGAGGCAGTGTGCAGAGAATGTGTGTCGAGGCAGTGTGTAGAGAATGTGTGACGAGGCAGTGTGTAGAGAATGTGTGACGAGGCAGTGTGTCGAGGCAGTGTGTAGAGAATGTGTGACGAGGCAGTGTGTCGAGGCAGTGTGTCGAGAATGTGTGACGAGGCAGTGTGTAGAGAATGTGTGACAAGGCAGTGTGTCGAGGCAGTGTGACGAGGCAGTGTGTCGAGGCAGTGTGTAGAGAATGTGTGACGAGGCAGTGTGTCGAGGCTATAGTAACTCCGACACACACCTGAACTCTGCCTTTAGGAACCAGATACTACATCCTCGAGTCAGCCGTTTGGCCGTGTGCTCTCTCTCTCCCTGACACAGCAGCGTGAGGAACGAGGCACATGGCTCCTCCCTCCACCATTTAAACACTTACAGCAAAACTATTCAAAACACCACCCTGTTAGTGGCCGACGTTCCTCCTCCCCCTGCCCATCAGGAATGTTTATATATAATCATCATGAGGAAGGACAGAAGCCGTCTCAGGGATTGTAAGGTTTCGTGGTATTAATAATCGCACAGCGCTGCAGCGTTCTGGATCGTGATTCGTTTTCTCTAACAGCGGCTCGGACGAGATCGGATTTATTATTTGGCATAACTCGCAGCGTGTGGTCGTCCTGCCACAACTGGGATAAACCTTCACACGGGGATCTGCCGATATTATCCGAGACGGACGCAGACATGGTCGTTTGAACGTTATTTGTAGCCTGTTTCGGACGACTGAACGCCCCGATCGGGACGATACGGACACCTGGGCGACGACAGACTTTTATTTATTTCTTTCTTTATTTAAAGACGCGTAAGAACCCGAGTCTCTAGATTGTGTAGCAATAGAGCTGTAAAATCTCAGATGAATCGACTCTTCATATCAGCGCTGCGCTCAGATTAGAACCTTCATGAAGGAACTGGAGATCAAAAGTATTTTACGAACACCGCTCCTCTGCAATGAACACGTCGCGTTACGTCTAAAACGACTTCAAGTGAACATCGTTTCTGTAAAACGCACGCCATTTCAAATGAAGATTCTATTACACAGAGTGGTCGATCGGGGGAAAGGGCTCCTTCACGGCTCATTGGATAATCGAGTGCTATCGTATCGTTCTGAAACATTTTCAAATTCCTGCTTCTTCTTCTTCTTCATTCATTCCTAGATCATTTACAGCTCAGCTCTTGGGTCTTGATGCACTCTTCAAGGGTTCTGGAGAGTTCCTGAATGCTTCTCCATTTCGTTCAGGGTGAAGGCTCCAGCGCTTCACCAGCCTCCAGATTCCTCTAGGAAAAAATATCCTTCTGGCTGCTAATTTATTTCACACTCTTGAGATCCTCATTTGCCTCACCCTCGAATTTTGGTTTGTTGTTGCTTGACTTTGATTAAAAATGTGAAGGGAGTGATTTCAGTAACATCAGGGTTAATAACCATGTTCTCCTGGAGATGAACGTTCATTTCGGTCTCGTGAGTGGAGACCTGGGGATGTCTTCTGAATTGATGAAGTTTAATCTGACAAAGAGAAAGAAGAACTTTCAGGGGTCACGATTTTCTTCTTAATACCTGGAACCTGGCAGGAGTTTAACATCTTAAAGGGTTCTTTTCGGGTTTTAGCTTTAAAAACAAACCAGGTCCGATTTAGAACCCCATTGGAAACATTTAGTTTAAAGGGTTCTCCTGTTGGAACAACCAAAGAGTTTATTATATATATATATAAATAAACACACACACACACACACACACACACACACACACACACACAGACTAAATCACTGTGTGAAATCTGTAGCGCGTGGGAAATTAAATCCGGTCATTTCCGGTCATCATTTTCGCGCACGTGACGCCGCGGGGATGGAACTGGAGTGAAAGGTGAGGTGTGTTGTGATCGGGGATTAAAGACGAGGCGCGCGCGCGCCGGGAAACGCGTCTGCTGGCGGAAAAAAAAAAAAAAAAAACCGAGACGGCTTTGGGATTCAAATGAGGCTGAAATCGGCGCGCGCCGCCACCTGAGCTCGGCTCGCGACGTAATTAGCGTCGCTATGGCAACAGGTGAGAAGCTGAAACAGCTGGTCCTGCTGCAAAACACGTCATTAACCTCCGTTTACTAGCGCGCGCACGGAGCAACAGCGGGCGAGAGCGCGCGCACACAAAACATCCGGCGCTGCTTTACCGCTGGGGAAAACAACAACAACAACAACAACAACAACAACAACTAAACCCATCCGGGTCTCAGAGAGGAAACGGGTAACAAAGCTAACGGAAAGCCAATTCATTCACAATTCCACATGGGACTCTACATACAAAACTGTGCAAAAGTATTAGCACACTTTCTGACCTGTTAAGTGAAAGTTAAATCTTATGTGACTGAGCCCTTAGCTCTGACGTCATAAAATGGGGTGTGTGCAGCGTCAATCCGGAAGTTGACCCCAAAATAATTTATGAAACTGTCAGGACTAATATATTCCGTGTGTGTGTGTGTGTGTGTGTGTGTGAGTGAGAGAGAGAGAGAGAGAGAGTGCATACAGGGTTTTACTGTAACCACCAAGCATGGGGGGGGGGGGGGGGGGTGAGGGGGGGGTTACATGAACACTTCACTAGTATAGAATGTTCATTTGGCATAGAACTTCACAATAACTAGACAGATGATGAAGCACGCGACGACGACCCCTCGTTCCTAAACAGACGATGTGTTAATGCTGAGCTAAGAGCTTTATTCAAGGCTATTTCCTTGAATAATTTTCAGAATTGTCACACTGAACTAATAATACAGCATTTCAGTCATTTCCTTTACACCGGGGGAAATCAGTACTGAACGTGTCAAACTTTTTATTCAGTAAATATATCTCCAGTGAGGTTATTCACATGAAATTTTCACCAGACATCAGTATGAACTCAAGAAATCCACATATTATATTTACTGATAAAAATGTTCAATATATACCCCCCCATATACACCCCCCCCCCCCCCAAAAAAAAAATAATACGTTATTGTAAATGATTAGAATTGACGTTGTTGATTTTGTACATTATACACTGTTTACATGAATATGGATTGTTTTAATTGATCAAATTTATGCAAAAGGAACACTCTATTCTAGGAAAGAGAGGGGAAAAACGTTCTGTACTGTAATCAATGATAAAGTGCTGATGTAAACATTTCTAGGGTCAACATCGTAACTAAAGCAGACGAGCAGCAGACGCTAATATTTTCATTTTACAGCCATAAAGAAAATCCTCTTCAGCTGAAGAGCAAGAACTCGTGTTACAGCTGGTTTCATCTCCACAGAACCCTGATCTCACCGCAGGTCCTCTAAGGCTTTGGTTCTCAAAGTGGGGTCTGGCATTTTCTAATTGTAGAACAGATGTAGAAACTTACCATTAGTAAAATCATAACTATAAAGAAATTCTACTCCAATTTAACGACAATTTGAATAAAAATTGTGGAAAGTTCGGAATAAAAAAAAATCACTGGCAATATATATATATATAAAGATTTTGTTTAATTAAAAAATAAATAACTTTGTTTCTTAAAATAAATCTGTGCTTACAGGGTCCATGATTTTTATCTTACAGTGAAAAGGTTCCATCTGTAAAACTTTGAGAACCCTGACTCTCAGGTACTTCGAACAATCCATCGTCTGATTTCCAGATAAAACCAGATTTCCTCTTTATAAACTTTATTTCATTGGTTTTGAAATCATTTCACACATTTTTCTTCAAAAGGTTCTCCTAACTGGAACCATTTCCGACAGGGGAACACGGTTACAGGGTTCTGTAAATAACAGGAGATCTTTTTTTTTAGGACTTCAGAACTATACTGTTAGAAAAGTCTGGAACCCTTTAAATGGCTTTTTGGTTGTCTCACTGGGAGAACTCTTAAAGGAGGTTCTTTGTGTTTCTCTATCAAAGTTTTCCCTTTCAACACAACTCGTTTAGGAAGAACTCTTAATTATCCGGTGAACTTTCCGAGAACTCTTTTATCCAAGAGCGAACCGTGTCACACCTGACCATTTCCAGGTTCTATTATGAAGAAAATAATGCGTAATGATGGAGTTTGTACCGCACACTTATCCACTTCATACACAGGGCTCATCGGGTAATTTAGGGTTCTTTACTTCCATAAATAAATAAATAAATAAATAAAAAGGAAAGGGTTGGGGCTGGGCGGGGGGGGGGGGGGGGGGGTCTGGTTGGGGGGGGACCACCTGTACAGTACTTTTGAAGCAGATGTATTAACGCGCTACAAACTCCACATTATTTCTCATTATCTTCTTTTCCGTATCTCGAACCTTTCAGCAGTTTGACATGCAGGTTCTTGATACTCGGAACACTTTTTATTTTTTTTATAATAAATGGTTCTTTAAGAGTTCTTTGGATAATTAAGGTTCTGGAAATGGACTGTACGTCTTTGTAAATCTTTGGCAAAGGAACACACTTTGGTAAAGATCTACATAGGACCGGTTCCCCTGACGGACAACTGAAGAACGACCCGAAGGTCTTCGACTGTACGAGTGTGCAGTGTGTATATCTGATGTGTGTGTCTGATGTGATAAGTGTGCTGTATATCTGATATATAAACATACACAGTGTACTGATGCTTAGAGATATTTAGGAGTTATGTTTTTGAGCTTCTGTTCCTTGAATAATGGTTCTAGATTTCTAAAAAGGGTTCAAACTTACAACCTTTTCAAACAGGGAAAATTCTGCATTTATTAGCTTATTATTATTATTAGTAGTAGTAGTAGTAGTAGTAGTAGTAGTAGTAGTAGTAGTAGTGTTGGATCTAGTACAGTTCCACTATATCCAGGTATTGAAGCCAAAATCACGACCTTTATAAGTGCTGCTGATGTTCTGGTGAGAACCCTACAGCATCGCGGATTGAGACACAGCCGCAGGTTTGTATCCAGGCAACAAGGCGGCCGCTGTCGCATCTACTCTGTGATCTAATGGCGTACAAACTGCGCCTTCAGCGGAAATATATGGATATTTATATATACACATATATACACACACACACACACACACACACATACACACACAATCATGATAATACTAATAATAATGCTAATAAAAAATAAGCACATCACAGCTCTGTCAGTGCCGCGGATTCATCCAGAACCGAGCAGAAGCACCGGGGACATGATGATGATGATGATGAAGATGATGATGATGAAGATGAAGATGAAGATGATGAATCACCGTTCACGAGAAATAAATAATAGGGAGGGAGGGAGAGGGAGAGGGGGGGAAAAAAGAGAAAAGAAAATGAAATAAACAGAAAGATGGAAGACGAAGACGTACCTTTAAACTGAACTGGGGTAAAGCGGTCAGGAGCATCGCACACATCAGTCCCAGCTCCGCAACAACACGCTTAATCCTGATTCACGTCCAGACGCGACACGACGGCTGTGAAGGAAGCATTAATAACGGCTTTGTGCTCGTTTACGGCTCAGGAAGAGAGCAGAAAGGCTTCATGTCTCCTCTGTGAGTGCCATTAACGCGTCACTGTTCACAGCCACCTGTTCCTTAAAGACACAACACTCTGCTCCCGACTCCTGCAGGAACACCGGAATCTACATCCACACACCTTTAACCCGTTCAACACCCTCCATCACATCCTACAGCCGACACCAACCTTCTGTTCGTCACCAGGGGCTCGTTTAAATATGCTAATTACCTTAAGAGCTAGCTGTGACGTCACAAATTGACTAAATCATCCATCCATCCATCCATCCTCTATATATACACCGCTTATCCTACAGGGTCGCGGGGAACCTGGAGCCTACCCCAGGGAGCATGGGGCGCAAGGCGGGGACACCCTGGATGAGGTGCCAATCCATCTCACACACTATGGACACTTTCGGACATGCCAGTCAGCCTACCACGTCTTTGGACTGAGGAAACATGAGAACATGCAATCTCCACACACGCAGGGCCAAGGCAGGACTCGAACCCTCAACCCTGAAGGTGTGAGGTGAACATTCTAACCACTAAGACACCAGACCATCACACACACGTGGTTCTTGTCCAAACTGTTGTCTGCACAATCATATAGAACGTCTCCGTACGCTGTAGCATTATATACAAACTTTCCCCTTCACTGGAACTGAGAATCAGGAAACAAAGCGCACAAAAAGCGTGAGCTCCATGAAGACGGGCAGCTGTGTCTCAGGTGGTAGAGCGGGTCGTCCACTAATCGTAGGGTTGGCGGTTCGATTCCCGGCCCACATGACTACACATACCGAAGTGTCCTTGGGCAAGACACCGAACCCCAAGTTGCTCCCGATGGCAAGTTAGCACTTTGCATGGCAGCTCTGCTACCGGTGGTGTGTGAGTCTGTGTGTGTGTGAATGTGAAACAGTGTAAAGCGCTTTGGATAAAAGCACTATATAAGTGCACCATTAAAGACGTGGTGTGTGAAGGTAGAAGATCGAGTGTCCTGCACAGAGCCCTGACCTCAGCCCTATTGACTCATCACCTTAGGGATGCACTGGAGCCTCCTCACCATCACATCAGCGCCTGACTTCGATCTCACTAATGCTCGTGTAGCTGAAGGAACACAAATCCCCACGGCCACACCCCAAAATCTAGCGGAAAGCCTTCCCAGAAAAGTGGAGCTTATTGTAACACGGGCCCCCCCCAAAAAAAAAAAAAGTTAGGGGGTGGGAGGAGATCAATCTGGAATGCGACACGGGTGTTTGGTCAGGGGTGCACATACTTTTAGGTCATATAGTTTTTCTAAGTCACTTGCCTTAGAGATCATTGTTTGTAGTGCAGAGGATACAGAACGAAATCTATGATTTATAGATTTTTTCCTCTCGCACTCGGGCACTCCGGGTCGAGGTGGAGTCCTGTTCTGTCGAGCGCGTCATCTTCACCCCATCACATGAAGCTGGATTTCTCCTGCCTCGAACCACTGACGTTCATGAAGTTCACCCAGAGCAGCGGTCACCCACGCTGTTCCCGGAGCGCTGCTGCACCTTCCTGCAGGTTTCATCTCCAACCAAAATCTTACACCTACTCGATTTGATCAAGAACTTCTTAAGGCAGTGATCAGACGGTCAACGTCAGAACTTCCACTTCCTGTATGGTTTTAGTGAAAATGAGTCAAACACGCTCGACTGGGTTCAAGTGCACCTTGAGCACGGAGATACATTCTACCGTGAACAAAATGAAAACACCTGCAGGTGTAAAACGGTGAAAAAGTACTGAAGTGGAACTTTTAGATCAAAGTTAGTTTATACTACATGGTGATGTTTAGATGTAGATTCTCTTTAGGAACAGCCGTTAAAGTGTACAGAAAAGTTTCAGGTCATTGTTCGAGATGTAAGAAGTCCTCTCTCTCTCGCACGGGGAACAGGACGCCGAGGTTTACCTGCCCCGGTCCGGACGCGGCGGGCCTCCAGAACACAAGCAGAAATCAAAACTCTCATTAAAGCAGCGAAACGTCGAGAAACGACAGCGTTAAAGCACACGCGCATTAGCAAGTTTATAGTCTTTTATTTTCAATGTCATGTTTCTTCAGCGTTTTCCAGTTTCTTATGTGAAAGAAGCATTAAATCCTTAAATAATAAAGTAAAGCAAAAAAAAAAAATATTTACATTTTTTTTTTTTCAATAAAACTGTAATCAACGGATTATTAAGCACCTCTCACCTGGAAGAAGGAAAAAAAACAAAACAAAACACAAATCTTAAATATAGAATACAAGAGAAAACTGCCATTTCTATCTGGGAAAAAAAATGAATGGCATTAAACGGCATTTTGCTAATTATTAGTTTTTTGAAAAGAAAAAAAAAAAAAAAAAAAAAAAAAAAAAAAAAGAAAGAAAAAAAAACCCTTTCAGATATATATGTACAGAACTCTCCTGAAAATGTGTTTCCCACTTCGCTGTGAGCAGAAAAGGCTTTTCGGATCATTCCTGTCTCAGTTGTTTCAGATTATTTTATTGTCTAGTCTTCAAGTTTTCTTCTTTATTGAATGATTTACATTTTTTATTATTATTTTTTATTTTTTTAAATGGCGCAGGCTTTGCTCAACAGGGGGAGAAGATGAGGGATAAAGCCCCCGCCCCCCGCAACCCCCGAGAGGTAAAAAATGCAGAAATGTCATGTAGGCGCGCACAGAGAGAGAGAGAGAGAGAGAGAGAGAGAGAGAGAGAGAACAGAGGGATGGCTTACAAGGAAGCATGGTGACCCTTTTTCCAGCAGCTAAAAAGGATCAAAGATCAAAGTTCATCCCCATGAGTTCTGATCAACGCCTGCTCTTACAGCAAAAACAAGAAAAAAAACCAAAAGAAAACAAAACAGAAGCTCAGATCCGTCAGTAAATACTCGAGCCATACCAGCACGTTCCTCCTTACATGTTAAAAATAACACCAGCCTTCTTACGTACACAGAGGGAAAACACATCCCTAATTAAGAGCTAGTTAACAGCGTGATCGCACTCACGCCTCCAGTGCGTCGTATACGTCGGCATTTCGTATACGAACGCTGCGTATATAATCTACACTGACAGGTTAATAAGAGCAGCACAGGGGAGGGGTTGGGTTCGTGTACGGTTTCTTGAGAAAAAGAAAGGAAAAAAAAAAAAAAAAAAAAAAAAAACCTTCATCCACTACAACCGTGGCACGCAGCCAACAAGCAATCATAAAATGAATTTGCGTTTCCCCCCTCAGACAGGAAAAAAAAACCTTTATTTATTTTTTCCCCCCCAAAAAGTAATAAGGGACTGGGGGGGGAAGTGATTGTAGTCTGTGTCCATCGACTGTCTCGAGTCTTCATGAGCTTCAAGTTCAAGTTCAGTTTGTAGTCCTTCCCCTCAGCGCAGTACAGCTCCCGGACTGAAGGGGGCGCTCTTGCTTTTAGCTGTTATCCGATTCGTCCTCGGCCTCTCTGAGCCAGGTGAAGAACGCTGTGACGGATTTGAGAGCCACGCCTTTGCCCACTTGCTCGGCCGGGTCTTTGCTGGACTCCCATTTGTAGAACGCCTCCTCCTTAATCACGTCCTCGTCGTACAGCGTGTCGAAGAACATCCGCAGCAAATCTGAGAGCGTGAGAGAGACAGAAAGTGTGTGAGAGAGAGTTGATTTTTCCCCTAGAACAGCACGTCCCCACCCAAGTGTTCTGTTCCTCTTACACTGGAGTCGCTGTGAACGAGCCGTTACCATAAGAACGATAACGTGTTCGTTAACATAAACCTGCGCTACGCTTACAGAAACACACGGCCTGAACGATGACCCGTTCTGACCAATCAGGACTGTACTCACTGGCCGGTTGCTCCAGTCGCACCATGAGAGCCTGGAGAGCGTAGAGCGCCTGCAGCTCCTTCTGCTCGTCCACCAGGTACTTCTGCAGCAGCTTGGCCCTCTGGGTAATCTGCTCCACGTCCACCCTATACGGGTTCTCGCCTGCGAGCGACCACGGAATATTACGCAATCATCACGAGCCGTGGAGAATCAATTTGAAACGGAATAAAATTAAAAGCGGACGTTACTACTCACAGACGATCGCCGCCTGGCACACGGAGGTCATTAATGCTCGGACG
>NC_071274.1:23094127-23146627 GCF_023375685.1 Ictalurus furcatus
TAAAACAAAAGCAAGATATAATAGTAGTTGTACCTTGTTCAGTGCTGGTTTTGGCTCCAGACCCACCGCTGCTCCCTTTACCCCAACTACCCCATGATCCCTTTCCTCCAGGGGCAAGAAGCTGATTGTTGAAATCCAAAGCACCAGACTTTGGGAATAAACAGATTACAATAAAATACTGGAATATTAGTCGTTTTAATGACTTTAGGTTTTAACATGCAAAAATATTTATTAGTAAAATGTAACTTCATGTCATATGGACCCCCCTAGTGGTGTTAATCATCACACACACACACACACACACACACACACACACCTACCTATATTGAACAGATTCTTTTACGGTTATTAATTTCTGGGAAAACCTGTCCAATCAACGCCGTCTAGAACATCTAGCCCCACCCCCTAAAGAAACTGCAGGTAAAGCGCTACAGTAGCAGCTCGTTAACGTCAAACACGGGTCATTACTGTAGTTTGATCGGTGCAGATTCTCGCAACTGGCGTGACTGATCATCTCCGACACGCACTCAGTGTTCAGCATTAAAACCTCAAAAAAAAAATATCGTTGTGAATCGAGATCGTTTCGTTTGTTAGCGCTCGCTACCTTGGTGATCTTGCTGAGGCGGGACGTGTCAATGGGCCGGTTCTTGGTGCTGATCGGAACCGTGTTCCAGCCCTCGTCCTGAGGCTGATTCATTCTGCCTCCTCTTCCTCGACTCGGCTCTTTCTTGGACAGAAGCTGCTGCTGCACTTTAATCTGCTCCCGGTGTTCCTCCAGTTCTGCCTCTTTATGGATCTGGTCGATGGTTTTAGGGCCCAGGTCACCACGCCGAGGAACCCAGTTGCTCTGTACACACGGAAAAGACGAGGATCAGAGGCAGGACAGCGGGAACAGCGGGAACAGCAGCACGAGGACAAGCCTTACACGCTTCCATTCTTACAGCTCATAGCGTCCCCCCCCCCCACAGACTAGAGCTAGATAATATTTTATTAATCCCCAGACGGAAATTTGGGGAAAAAAGACAATATTGTAAAAACCAAACAGAAAAGTAAAATCAATCTTATATAAACGCGGAGTCAATACGAAAGAGAAACCTGTAGACGAGGCTAAATGAAGAAAATGAAGTTGTTTACTTTTCTCAGGTCCAACACGTCCTGCAACATGAAGCGGATCCTCGACGATGTTTTCCTCTCCTTTATTATTTTCTCCATTTGGTGGAAGTACTGGTCCATTCGGGGCTACGACACACACACACACACACACACACACACACACACACACCCCATTAACACACTGCAGAAGTTATAAAGCTTAAATATGTGCAACAACTTCAAGACTTAACATGACTGAAGAACGTTGAGCCAGCATGTGTGTGTGTGTGTGTGTGTGTGTGTGTGTGTGAGAGAGAGAGATACCTTGGCCTTCTCGAAGTCCAGGTCCTTGCCGATGGTGGACAGGAGCCTGCAGAGACACTCGAGACTCTCCTCGTCGTGGTTCTTCAGCAGCTTGACGATGCAGTCGTGCATGATCGGCTCCGTCAGCATCTTCAGCTTGAACAGCTCTCCGATGAACTTGATGTTGCCGAGGGAACGGCGGCGAGCTTGGTCCTTCGCTTCCACCAGCTCATCGTTCAACCGCTGGCGAACCTCCCCCTGCAGGAAAAACATCAGCGCTCGGTTACACGCCACCGGTTAATATATTAAACACAGCGGGGGTGGGCGGATCTCAGCTTCTTCTCGACTTCGCATTTTCCGTAACCAGATAACCCAGGATTAACTTTAACGGCTAGTCAGTCTCTTATTAGCACAAAGAAATTCACGATATACAAAACTGTCATTGGAGAGAAATATCAGATCAAACCAAAGAAATCAGACTGAAGTCATTTAAAGCGATTCTTACACAGGATTTATTTTCTCTCTTAAACGTGCTTTATAAGTAACATTTCCTAAAAGTTCCTACAAATCCATGTCGGGTAATAAAACGGCTTCTAACGAGCTGCGTGAAGAAGTGTGTGTGATGTACAATACACACAAACTTATTTGAATTATTTCTGATGACGTCGGACGTGTGAGTGAGTGAGTGCGAGCAGCACCTCAGCGGCAGCATCCAGCTCCTTCTGCTTCTGCTCGAAGATCTCATCGTCGTCCTTGTCCTTCTCAAACTCTTTCTGGCAGCGATTCAGCAGCAGTTTGCGGAAAGTCACAGTGGTTCCCGGTTTGTCCGTGGTGGGCACTTTCAGCTGGACGGGAAAACACACACGATTATGTGCTTTATAAAGATTAATCACTAGCAATGTTTAACGCTCAAGTCCGTCTCGAGTCCATCGTGGACGTGTCCCAAACCTAACAAGAATCTCCGAAAGTCAAACCGAGAGAGTAACACCTCCGCCACCTGCTGACCAGACTCGGGATCGCTGCCTTAATCATGTAGAAATAATCTTGAAAATTCCCCGTACTTTATCTGTAATTTTCTACATATAAATCCTGGCGGCTGCAGCGCGTCATAAAACCTACAGCGCATGCGTCAATGTACACTATTAAAACACATAGATGGTGTCATATCAGGAACAACCACTAGATGGAGCTCTTACGTTTCAGAGACCTGATGGAGATTAATTATATCTCAGGGATGTCCCCCCTGTGGTCTCTCAACGCTATTACACCAGGCACAATTAAACAGCAATGTGGAACAGTTAGCAAACGCAAAGCAGCCATTTTAAATGGAATTTTAAACCAAAAGGCACGCTGAGAAAATAAAGTACAGATCAATGACCGATAGAAGGGTTTTATGACGACATCCCTATAGGGGTTATAGGTAGAATTTTCTAGGAGATTTGTTTATTTTATGCCACATCGGCAGCAATGGCTATATTCATGGCAAAATTTAAACATTGTTTACGATAATTTTTAATCAATATGCATGTATCTAAAAAATAAAAATAAAAAATTATATAGAATCTTTCAGTTCAATGTAGAATAGAAATTCTTAAATTATTCCAGGAGAATTTCCATTTACCGATTTGATTTGGGTTTAACATTAGACGCTGGTATATTACATTCAGTCATTCCTAACCTCCTGACTGAAAGGTTGACTGATTCTCTAGAAGAAGAAATTAGCAGCGCTTGTGTGTAAAATATTATATAAATGTAAACGAAACAGAGTCGGAGTGTCTGAGCGTGGCGACTCACCCCAATAAGGCAGCGGCACATGTTGGCGTAAGCGACGGAGAAGTTGGGTTCGGAAATGGCTTTTTCGAATATGAGGTCGATGACTCCTTTGAGTCTCTCCTCGGTGTCGATGTTCAGATCGTTGACCTGCTTCATGAGCTGCTGGAACATCTGCGGTGTTAGTTTGTTCAGGACGCTACGCACTCTCCGGAACAGGTCCTGGGTCTTGATGTTTTCGGGGTCGTCCTCGTCGGCGCGGGCCTTCTTCACCCCCGGCTTCCAGGCTTTCTCGGCCTTGTTCAGCTGCACGTCGTCGTTCAAAGACATGCTGGTGATGATCTTGCGCGGCTCTTTGCGCTGACCCTGCTGAGACCGACGCGGCCCTGGGGGCTGAGAGACGACAAAATTAAACCGCGTGTCTTTTGATTAAAATAAAAATCAATAAAGCCGTTTTAAAAAGAGCAAATTAACACGAGAAGAGACAAGTCAAAGCTCTTTGGTTTTAAGCACCGCAGCAAACAAACTCCCACTTTCCCTGATGCGTTATCGTACAAAGGATCTCCATAAATAAGAAGAATGAACACATCTGCACGGCTTCTCTTAACTGCGATATTAAACTCCTGCGGATCTGAGAGTTAATAATACTAACGAGTGTTTAAAAATTCCTTTTGTGAGACTTACAGGTCCTCGTCCTCCTCCAGGGGGCGCTCTGCCCAGATTAGCAAAGGAAGGCGTGAAATCAGGCCCGCAATTCATCAGACGGCTCGGATCCAATGGCCGCAGAGGCGTTTTATTAGCCTGAGGAGCAAAAAAAAAAAAAGAAATAAAAAGTTGAGGAGGACTGTAACAGGGAAAAAAGGATGCAGTTCAAGAAATAACAGGAAAAATAAACAAAACAAACAGCAGCAATTCCATGACGCGCTCCGACAGAGCACTAACGCAGTCATGTCTACCTTGTCCAGGACGACGTCACTGATGTGGGGAAGGCCCTCGGGTTTGTGCATGCTGGCACTGATGAACTGGAAGCGCAGCAGGAATTCCCGATCATACCGCTTCTTCTCCTCCGGATTAATGGGCTTCCAGTGCTCTAAAAACAGGAAGTTTGTATTTTATAAATATTTTATTTATAAAATAAAAAAATAATCCCAATGAAGCTGAAACATCGAACACGTAAAAACCGGCTAAACGCTTCACTTAAAACATCCACGAAAGCGTTCTCAGGTATAAAATCACAAATAATTCCAACCTCACCCTCTTTATACTGATATTTCTGTTCCACGGGTTTCTCCGTCTCAGGCTCGATGTTCTCCGCGTCCAGTTTGTCCTCTTTTTCCTCCCATGTCTCATCTGTCTCCTCAGGGGAGGGAGAGGCAGCGGGACGAGGGTCGGAGGGCGGGACTTCGACAGGAGCCGGCTCGGGAGTGAGATCCTTCTCCTCCGGCTGAAAAATAAATAAATAAATAAATAGGTTTTACTGCTGCGCTCATTAAGGGACGGCGGGATGAAAACTGGAATAAAGACTCGATTAAAGTGTTATCCAATGGGGAGCAGGACTCAGGAACACCGAAGGGATCGGGACGACTGACGTGGTTGGGATCGAGTACACCGGGAGGTCGTCTCCACGATCGGTGTAATAATTATATATATTTAAATATTTTAAACAACACGAAGATGAGGAGTGAAGCCAAAATCACACAGACCTCTTTATAGGCGTCCAAGACGTCTCCGACCACTTTATTATTCAGATCGCTTTTCTTCATCTTCTTCTTCTTTGGCACGGACAGAACAGCTGAGAACGCAAAGGAACGGCGTTCAGACAGTTCCCGTTAGACAGTCATTTGCAGTTCTGGTTCCTAAATGTTACTAGTTAAATATAAAAAGTCCCCTTCAGTGTAAAGATGCTTTATAAATAAACGATACAAATCAAATAAAAATAGCAATAAAAGTAATAATATTGAATTATTTTAGTGTTTTTTTTTTGTTGTAAACACGCTGGAGGAGAAACGCTGGGTCACCTTGCATAGTCGTCTCCTCAGCAGGAGCGGGTTCTTCCTCCACCCTCCCCTCCTCCTCCTCCTCTGCTGCAGAAGCAGGTGTTTTTGCATCGACTTCCTGAACCTCAGCCGCCTCGGGTTCAGGTTCAGGTTCTGGTTCAGGTTCAAGTTCAGCGACCGGCTCCGGTTCCACCTCGAGTTCCTCACCTTGCAGCTCTTCGGGCTCCTGAGGCAGGCCGTTGACCACAGGGACGATCTCCGGCTCAGGAACGGGAGTGGCTGTGGGTGCTGGGGTGGGCGTGGCCTCGGGAGATTCCGTCTCCCCGTTGGCTGCTGCTACAGCAGTGAGCGCGTCCTCCTCGGCAGGCGGCGCGTTAGAGGCAGACTCAGGGAGCGGCGTTTCGGCGCGTGGCTCCGTCTCCTTTTCTAGCTCAGCGTTCTCGACGTGAGCGCACGGCTGTTCCGCGGGGGCGGTGTTAGGCTCCTCCTCTTTGTCCTCCTCCTCCAACTTTTGGGCTGTGGTTTCAGGAGGCACAGGGGCATCCACGGCGTCACTCGGTGCGGGCTCCGCGGGGAGCGCTGTAGGAGCGGGAGACGAGGACGGAGAGGGTTCTGAAACAGTGTCTTCGCTTTGTCCAGGAGGCACAGGAACCGCCGGAGGAGCGAGGATGTCCGGGACGGATTTAGGCTCAGGGGAAGGGTCTGAACGAGGCGGAGGAGTCAACGCAGGAGCCACAGGGCTCGAGGACTTCACGCGATCGTCTGAACAACACACGAGGAGAAATTCCGGATTAGAGAAGCTGGATTAAAGCAATCATTTTTTATTTTTTTTTTTAAAAGGTTTGATGTCTGAGGAATAATGTAATAAGAGCAGGACTTTATTTTATTTAAAAGCGTTAAAGGCGTGTTTACCGAGTCGGACCACCGGAGCAGCAGCAGCAGGAGTCACGCTTTCGCCGTTCGTCTGGACAGAACCGCTGACCTCAGCGCCTACAGACTGACGAGAGAAGGGGAGGAGAGAAGAGAAACGAGAATTACTTTTCTTCTACAGCTTCCCAGGTTAACACAAACCTGAAGAGCTACGTTTCCCAGCACAAAACTAACTCACCAAAAGCACCGCGAGAAGAATCTGAACGTTTATATTAAAAACTATTCTTACATGAGGAGGCGTGGGTGTAGACGTGGTCCTTCCTCCAGACATGATCTCTTCCGTGATGTCACGTCCTCCCTGATTAGGGTCTCGTATTCTAATCTGTAGAACATTGTGTTTAATTATATAATATAATATGATAAAGTCCAGTGTTGGGATCCTGGATTAAAGCCTGAAGTGTTCAGAGACGAGACTTTAAATAAATAATAAATAAATCTAACTTGATGAATATTACAACGAAACTTCAAGAAAATTTCATGACGCAGATTAAAGTAGCACTTCTATTTAATTTTACACCCATACTGAAGTGTTTTGTTTCTTTATTTTCTTTAAATATTCAAGTCTTACATCCTCCCTTTAATTTTCCCCTTTTAAAGCACTCTGAATCGCCTTTTCGTACAAACCAAGTGTTTAGAATATTACGCTCTGAAATTCATTACCTGTTTGCGCTCCCTTTTGTGCTGCTGGGGCGGGGCTTGCTGCTGAGGGGGTGGAGCCTGTTGCTGCTGGCTGGGGTTGATCATAACAGGCGCGGCGGGCACTGAGGGTTGGTACTGAGCTTGAGCGGGATAATACGCTCCAGCTGGAAAAGGGAGGAGAAAGAAAAGCACACAAAGAAAACCCAACCCAATCAGAAATAGGACTTTTTTTTTTTTTCGTTTTATTTTTCCCTCCATTAAGCCCCCCAACACTAAATAAATATAAAATAACTTATACATGTCCAGGTTCAATCCAAGTCCACAATGCAGGGTTGCTCATTCGCATTTCGAAATCAGTTGGGGGTGGGGTTTAATAAATCAAAAAACAGAAGTTGGGTTCCACCTGCATCATGGATTCAACCACATGCAAGTGGCGAGGTCGAACGATTAAACTCAATTCAGTCAAAATAAGTCGGGAGGGAGGGGGGGGGGGGGGGGGGGGGAGAGAGAGAGAGAGAAAAATGTAGCCAGTTGTACCAGAGAACTGAAACTGGAACGCAGCAGACTTTCCTACAAGAGCGAGTGTTTTATTCCTCTTTCGCCACAGCGACTTGCAAACGATTACAATTCTTTATTTATTAAACAATTTTTAATGTTATGTTTACCGCTCTATGAAACGAGTCAGTTCCTGTTCTCACTTACGGTACCGCAGCTATAAACAGTCGTTCCCTCACTGGACCTCCGAGAAACCACCAAGAAAATGTCGGGGAAAAAACCTAGTTACAGCTTTACCTCCGACACTGGAGACTCCTTCCATAAAAACGTTAGATAAAACAAACATCTCCTTACAGAAAACTCCACCGCATCGACGAGTTTTAAAAATCTGTTCATCATCAGTGACGAGTCCCTGTGACCGAGCTGTTACTATGGAAACGATGGCGTTTCAGAACGAGCGCGTTAATATAAACCTGCGCTACGGTCAGAGCCGCGCTGTTATCGAGAATTAAAATCAACACCTCCTCTTCTGACCAATCACAATCCAGAACTCGACAGCGCTGTCAGATCGCTCAGTAACGACGCCGGTTCAACTGGCTACGGGGATCAGACACAAAAACATGCAAAAAAACAAAAGGAATAATAATAATAATAATAATAATAATCATAATAATGAAGAGCTATGACCCCAAACAACGACTCATGAGGCAAAGCAACACGTACAAGAGTGAATTTAAAATACCTGTATTATCTTAATATTTTTCCCCAAAACACCTTCTTTAAAATGCCCAAATATAGCACTCTCACTGATATGCTGAATATTAGGATTTTCGGGAGTAAATCATTAAAAAAACAAAAAACAAACAAACAAAAAAAGAACTCCGAAAAGCAAAAACATATATATATTTAAAATCAGCCTCATGTGTCTTATGGGAGTCGGACAGCGGGTGAATGCGGCCAGAATATATTATTTTGACTAGTTTAGGGTTTGGTGACCATGCCGTTACAAATAAAAATAAATAAATAAATAAATAAATAAATAAATAATAATAATAATTTAAAAAACCAGACAGCCCTGCGTTGTGTTCCACACTCACCGGAGTAGCGGTGGGAGGTGAGAGGAACGGCGTGATGAGAGAGACGGCTGTTCTCTCGAACCGCGCCTCTCCCCCCACCCCCCCGCCTCTCCCTCGCTCCCAGAGCGGCCTCTGAACTCCGCCCAGAGCGGAAAGGCGAGAGAGAATAGAAGAGAGAGTAGAACATGAATGACAGGATATTAAAAATATTTCAACAGCACAACCAGCGACTGGAGAACCTGCGACAGTCAGACAAGACAAAAAATAAAATACGCAAAAAAAAAAAAAAGAAAGAAAAAAAGGAAAAAAAAAAAAAAGGAAGAAGAGAAGAGCGCAGGGCGGCGCTGGTTAGTCCCGTTTAGATGAGAGGAACGAAGGAAAGGGGTGGAGTTCGACAGCACTGAAGAGCTTCTTACCATACGTGGAGCTGTAGTCCGGGTTGGTTCCGGGGTAAAAGCCTGCGGGTGCACTGGCAACCGAATACTGCTGCGTCTGGTGAACGTACGGCGGGCGGTACTGCGACACGGAAACACAAACATACAGGTTTCGCTGCAGTTAACTAGAGATGTCGCCAAAGTGGCACTAGGACCATGAGGGCTCAGGTCACAAAGGTGTATTACGGGGAGGCGTGTCCTACCTGTCCAGACTGGATGAAGTAGGTGTGGCCCTGAGAGTTGGCCTGGAACGGGAGCTGTTGCTGCTGGATCATAACCATCTGCGAGGACGAGGGGTAGACGTGAGGGGGAGGGACGGGGCGTGGCGCGTTACTAGTCGCCACCCGTGGGGTGTTACTCTGCAAACTGCCCCGGGGGTAATACGACTGCAGAGAGCGAGAGAGAGAGTGAGAGAGATGTGGGGGTTAGTCTTCACACCTCTTTTAATGTGATGAACTTTCAGGTCCTACATATAACGGGGGAGGAAAAAAGAAAAGAAAAAAAAAAAAAAAAAAAAAAAAAAAAAGGAGAGAAACCGTCTCTAAAAACACACCGTTTTAAAAGGCATCATTCTGTAATTTGACATGAACGTTCAAGAAAATTCTGTTTTTAACAGAAATACGAAAACGCAGCAGGAAAAAAGGGATTTGGGTTTTAAAGAAATTCAGAAATACAAGAAAGATTAACAATATTTGAGAAAAACAATACTGACAGCATGGTATTTCATTTATCTAACAAGATGGCCACAAGACTACAGAAAAGTCAAAAGAAACGGTGTTAAAAACATATATATTTTAAAACCATGCAGAACAATAACAAATGCTGCCTTAATGTAAAGCTGGAATTTACTGATTATCTAACATTCAAGAAACACTGGACGTCATTTAAATTCCTGTAACCCTGAATACAAATAAATTAATAAGTAAATAAATAAATACCCTCTACCTTCATCACATACAGAAGCCCTGAAGTGCAAGAAAAATGTATTTTGACTCGTTTAACTCCCCAGATTCACTCACATAACATTCAAATCTTTGTATTAATTTCAGTCCGGTATTAAAGAACACAAGTCATTACAATGAAGCACTTCATGTTTTTTATTTTTTAAATAACTTGCAGTTCTGGGCCTCTGTAAAGACGTGCTAGTTCTACCGCATGCACAAAGACCGTCACAGCAAGCGTCCGGAGCGTCGTTTACCACGAGAGGAGGAAAAGCAAAAAGGAAAGGAAGAGGAAATAGAAAAGCGTTTTTTTGTTGTTTTTTGGGTTTTTTTTTTTGGTTTGTTTTTTTTACCTGCAGCGACCTGAATCCACCCTTCATCCGTAAACCACACAGCAGAAGACAGAGCAGAGCGAGAGAGCGAGAGAAAGGAGGACAACACGGAGCAGCGGTTAATCAGAGAGCGGCGAATCAAGCAGATGTGCATTTAGATAAACAAGAAGAAGCCTAAAATCTATACACGACTAACATGTTTTTGGAATCTGCCCAATAAATCAACACTAATTTGAGATCTAAGCAAATTTACATTAAATTCTTCATTTCTGATTTAAAAATAAATAAATAAAATAAATAAATAGGAAGCGGAATTCCAACATCGGTCCTTTCATCTGGGAAGACCGTTTCAAAGAGCAGATGAGTCGTCCTACAGTCGCTCTTTCAAGCTATGATTGTTACTTTTTTAAAACTACAAAATTTAGCAAAACAGTACGTTTAAAATAAATTTTTTAAATAAAAGTGCAAGAACATCCTACGACTACAGTAAAAATAAATAAATAAATAAAGATTTTAAAAAATCCTGTAACTAAGTGCTGAATCAGTTCTTAAACAAAGTTTAAAAAGAGCCATTTAAATCAAAAAACAAACAAACAAAAAAATTTGGATCAGGACCGGATATTTATCAGCTAATTAAGATGGAAGAGCAACTGCAGGACCGGTGTCTGGGTCGAGATCCGTAAACAAAAATCATCCTAAAAGTTAACAATAAAACTGCCCCCCCCCCCAAACGTGGTATCACTAACAAGTCATATCTGAGGTGTGTGTGTGTGTGTGTGAGACTTAAACGTGTTAGTACCTGTTGATGTAAAGCACGAGGCCCTGGTGCAAACTGGAGGACCGCAGAGGAGAGAAAGAGAGGTCAAAAGGTCAAGACAGGGAGTAGAAACCGAGGAAAGACTGCGTTCCAGTAATGGACAAAAGCGAAGCGAACGAGAGGATTTACACGAGAGAACGAACACACACACACACACACACACACACACACACACCCCGTTTAGCTTACAAACACGATTACAGACTATTCCGATTCAAATAAGCTTTATTGCCAAGTATGCTTACAGATACGAGGAATTTGTCTTGGTGCCAGGAGCTTCCAGTGCACAACAATACAAAATCTTTTTTTTAATTGAACTGAATAGAAAATAAAAATATATAAAGAATACATAAGAAATCTAACACAAACTGTTATATACAGTGCAAGCAAGTGTAATGTAATGGCAGAAGAGGTTGGTTGTGTTGGATAAATACGACCCCAATTCCAAATTCCAGTTGAACTTCCTCAACTGGTGAAGAAAGACAAACTCTGCTGGGCCTTTTTCACAAGGGAGTTAACAACGTGGGTCTCGCACTTCAGGTCCTGCGAGATGGAGTTGTTTAGGTTCCTGCACTACCATTGTTGCCACAGTGATGTTTAGAATGGGGGGGGTGTCTGTAGTCATTAAATCATGTGATTTTTGGTTTCTTCGGAACAGGAGTGATGAGTGTCTGGAGCGGTTTGGGACTTCACACAGCGCCAGTGATCTACTGAAGATCCGTGTGAAGATGGGGGCCAGCTGGTAAGCACAGGATCCGAGACACGCGGGTGAAACGCCATCTGGGCCTGAAGCGTTCCTAGTCGTTCGTTTCCAAAAGACATGGCACACCTCTTCTTCACAGATCTTAAGTGCAGGTTGAGTAAGTGAAGGTCGGAGCAGGTGCGGGGTGTAAGATTAGGCCTTTCAAATCTACAGTAGAACACATTCAGGTCATCGGCCAGTTGTTGGTCCACCACAGGGTTGGGTTGGGGGTAGGAGTCCTGTAGCTCGTAAGTCGTCTCATGCCACTCCACACTGATGCAGGGTCGCTAGCTGTCCGGCTTCAGAGTATCTTCTTTTAGCCACTCCGATATCCTTACTCAGCGTGTTCCTGGCCTGATCATACAAGACTTTATCCCCACCCCTCTCAGCAGCCGCTCTGGCCCGACGAAGCTGCCTGACCTTTTTTTCCCTTTTTTAAAAACAGGCTTAAAGACTTGAAGCAGGCTGGTAGTTCCAGCTCTGCTTCTCTGCTCCATCTCTGTACAGTCCTCCCTACAGGCTGGGCTGATCTTAATTTCTTTCTGTAGGTTTTCAGAAGAAAAGCCAGACAGTGACCGGAGAGTCCCAAAGCTGCTCTAGGGACAGAGTGATACGCATCCTTTACTGTTGTGTAGCAATGATCCAGAACGTTCCTGCATCTGGTTTGTATTTGGGCAGTTCACCTGTGAGATTTGCTTTGTTAAAATCCCCAAGAATAATAACGACAGAGTCCGGATGTTGGTGCTTGGTTAACGTTATTAATTAATCAAATTTATCAATTAACTAATTAAAACAATTTAACACGTTATCAACGTTTCAGTGATTTAATAAACGTCTTATTCTTCCTTTGGGATTGTTTTTGTTTTAACGGTCTACGAAAGAAGTTAGAGATGGCACCGAATCGATGCCCAGCACACCCAGTACCGGGACGATACCGGGAAAGATAGTGGATCGGATATCAGAGATAACATAGCAGCTATTGGATCCTAGAACAAACAGCGAAGCCTGGAATTGGATGTTTCAGAACTGGAAATGTTTACACACAGACTTGAGTTCTTTCATTAGGGCTCTATCATATTTATACATTATTATTATTGTTTCAAAATCGGAAGACTGACACCTGGGGTCCAGTATCAGAAATTAAAAATTGGTATTGCTCCGTCTCTAATAAACACACATGGTTGACGATGTGTCCGTCTCTATCCCCCCCCCCCCCATTTTGATGGGAGAAAGTCGACCATGGCGCATAAACTTTTGATCATTACTGGAACGAGGACTAGCCGACGTGCTACTTGATGTCTCCCTCAAAGACATGAAGCAGAAGTTAGAGCAGACAGTTAGCTTCGCAACAATCACAACAGCAAAGCTGAATATCACGTACGCACGTGCGCGCGCGCGCATGTGTGTGGCGCATCATATTAAAGGCTTTTAGTTTGTCACCTGTTACTGCGATTCGAACGAATTAAATTCGTTTGAATTAGAAGTAAATCGAAATCGACAATTGTGTGACATGTTTTTGTATTAAACAACGCAAATTTAAGAAATGAAGGTTTTCATTTCACTCACCCGCGTAAAAATCAGAGTTAAACGACAAAAACAGGAGCAAAACATTATCCTGCTTAAAAGTCTCAGTATAAATGGCTCTAATATATACACACACAAAAAAAAAAAAAGCAAAAAAGACTTACTTATTTTATATCCTAATATTTTCCTCATACTCAGGATTTTACGCCCGATAAATCTCAAGATATCAAAATAGAAAATAAATAAAACAAACGACAAAAATGCCTATAACAGACTATTTAAGACAATAAAACAAAGACTACTTAAAATAAGACAAATTACTTTGATTATATAACAAACAAATATAAAAACATACATATATATAAAATTAAAAAACCCTATTTGTTTGCATTGTTTATAATTAGTAATAATTAATTTTAAAAAGTCTTCAAACTGTATTTAATTGATTATAAACTAATTATCATAACTTCCAGTTAACAAATTCGACTCAGTTTATCTTTCAATTAAGCAGAGAGGAAAAAAAAAAATATATATCATAATATCACATTACACACACACACACACAAGCAATAAAACTAATAATACCTGTCTGGGTTGTGGAGCAGAGTTCATTGGTGGAGGTGGAGTGGCAAAAACAACAGAGGCAGGCTGACCAGAGGGATAAACAGCCTATGGAGAGGTCAAGGGTCAAAAGTCAGTCATGTGCAAGAATGAGGAAAATCTATCGTATTCAGAAGTAACGTCATGAGTAAACACACCCCCGTGCTGCGCGCAGACCGACTAATCCATAACGAGATTCGCTGACATCCATTTTCATAATCGATTATAATCCATTACTTGTTGCAGCTCTAATTATTATTATTATTAATTATTATTATACATTTATTATAGTTATCAGAATTAACCAATTATAAGTTATTTAGCATCAGCAGCAAACTGTCTTTCAAACCCACCTACTTTAACCCAATTTAAGCCTGTAATGTGATTGGTTCTCACCGATGTCAATCCTGGTGAGGGGGCGGGGTGAGGGACGGAGGGCGGTCCTGTGATAGGCTGAGGCGGTTTATTCATTTCCCGTGGTTCTGCATGAGGGGGCTCTCGAACCTGCCTGCCAAACTGGACACAACACCCATACGTTTTAAATGCAGTAATGTGTTTGATTTGATGCTAAAAAAATTTTTTATACATAAATGTATTTGTTTTTTCATAGACACTGATTCAGGGAAACATACCCGTGTTTAAAATAACACATGATTTCGGTCACATGACAGTGAAGTCAGGTCACCGCAGTTTGGGTCAATCCCAAATTACTCATAGTTTAAACATCTAGTGCACCAGATAAGGGGAAAAATTTGTGTTTGGTCTGAATACTAAATAGAGAATTTAACACCAACAAACAAATACTTAGATACTAATTAGAGATACTAATATTCAACATGTTATTTTAAGACTTGACACTGGAGAAAATAGAAACAAACCAGAACCTAAAAACAGGTACAGAAACTTGATTAAACTGATATAGAAAAAGAGAATCATACAAGTACCTAAAACTACAATCAGAAATTGGAAGTCAAATAAATTGGATGTAGAAACTAGAAATAAAAGAATCTAAATTAATTCTAGTATCTAGAAACTAGACAAAATACAGGATCTAGAAATTAGTTTTACAATGTAGGAACTTCAAACGTTTAGAAATAAATGTAGAAACCAGAAAATTAGATCTAGTACCTAAAAACTAGACAAACACTGGATATAGTATCTAGAATCTAAATAAAAAACAGAACCTAGAAACTGGATAAAACACTAGATACAGAATCTAGAGACTAGGAAATTAGATACAAAATCTAGAAATTTGATTTTAAAAAGTATATACAGGATCTAGAAATTAGAAAACAGATTGTAGAAACTAAAACTACAGAATCAAGAAACTAAGAGATGGACATAAAATCTAGAAATTAAACTATAAATTGAAATAATCTAGAAACTAGATAAAATGATCATATATATTTATATACATACATTACATACATACACACACATATATATAAACACACACACACACACACACAGAGTGAGGGAAATGATTCATTTTTACTTCGTAATAATTTTGTTCTTGTTCATCAGAGGATAACGCTTAAGAAGGCCATGTCATGTCACTGAGATCAGTACAGAATGTTTATCTGTACACAAACATGTTCTTCTGTTCAAGGTTCGTCTAAACATCTGCCAAGATCTTAAAACAAAGCCTGTTCGAACTGCATCAAACTGCTTCTTATCGGTACACAGAAGTGTGTCATGCTCTGCGTTTCATTATAATATATATATATATATATATATATATATATATATATATATATATATATATATATATATATATAGTAGTGGTTCAGCACAAGCACTTCAGAGCGCTCATTATTCTATCCTGCATTAACCATCTTTCTGTAATAAACCTTTTTACCTTCAGAGGGCAAGTCTGCGAGTGTTGTCTAATTTCCACGACAATTTGGCGTCTCCTGGCCGGGCTTCGCGAGTGTTCTCAGCATTTCTGGACAACACGCAAACCGGAGGACGCTCGTGGAAAAGTTTGAAGTCTGTGTTGACATGCAGGCGGTTTGCCCTTTATCGTGCAGAGCGAAAGACCGATGCAGCCTTACCACTGACTGGTAGGAATCATCACGAATTTAGAATTAGAATTAGAATTTTATAAAGTCGTTGTGTATTGCGGCCTGTATGGAAGGGATTTAATTTTACAGATAAAAAAAAAATTTTTTTTTTAAATAAATTACTTATATAAAAATAAATAAATATTAAGGGGGGGGGGGGGGGGGGCCTAAGTCCTACCAAATTGCTGTATGTGGACTCGCCCTCACGGATAAACTCTTTTACATCCTTAAGGTTTGCTCTATTGAACCTACAGGTTATATGGTTAAGTGAACGTCTAGAGATTTGGCACACACTTTTGGCACTTTCTGTCCGTGCACGAGAAAACATCTTCACTTGATTTTCATAGCATGTTAAATTGATTAAAACTTTGAAAAGTTACAGGAGCTGTAAAATACATTTTTTTTTTTTAAAAAGGGAAAAACATGGAGCAAAGCACATTCCGAGACACAGGCTATGGTATGTACAGGGTGCTCATGTGTTGGTCCAAAGATCACATTTATGCGAGTGAACTACAGAGAAGGAAGTTTGAATCAATATGATGTGTGGGTTAAAGAATGTGCTTTCCCTGAAAAAGGTAGTTTCAGTCTCAGACAGTTAGAGCAACAGAAATTTAATTTGGAGATAAAGGAGAGAGAGAGAGAGAGACCCCTAAAACAAAGAGCGAAGTACAGTTTTTGGCTGTCTGGAAGGCATTTGCTGAATGGCAGAGCGAGGCACATGGAGAGAAAAAAATGCCAGGCAGGGCCCTCATCTGTTTCTCGGTGTGCTAAATTGCAAAAAGCCGATCCCAACCTGGACTCCACCCCACCGCGACGCCCACAGCCAGTAAGGAGGGAGGAACCTGCAGTTTCAGAGGCACCTCTTCACGATGAAGCGGCCCAGCCTACGGCACGCCATCCGAATTTGTCAGAACTGAGCCACCAACCCCCACCGAACTATGCTCCAGCTGTCCTATCTCACTGGTGGCGTTACACACAAGATCCCAAGCGAAGGGACCAACAACATGGCTGCCTGAGGGCTTCAGACCAACAAAATCGGACAGGGAAGGGACAGTGCACGCCATGGTAAATGCCCCAATGCTAGAAGTGGCCAGTGAAGGAGGCCCCAAGATAGTTCACAGACCCTGGACATTGGAAGACATCAGGAGCAGCATGACACATCTGCTGGCGCGCCGCAAAGTAGGACAAAATTTTGGGGATGAACTTCAGATATTCTGCAGAGAATTCAGACCCACCACTCATGAACTACGACGACTGCTCATGGCGAAACTTGGCACGGACTGGGTCAAGGTTTCACGTGAATTCCCAGAGAACGATGTCCGCCTGATCAACCCACAGTGGAATGATGGAGTCAACGCGAGGTACAGAGCACAGATCATGGCGCTCCAGCAGAGGGTGACGAACACCTTTCCTGGGCATGACAAAAACAGCGATGTGTAAACAACAAGACTCAGAGACTATCACACGTTCCACTGGAAAACCCAGATTTGATCCTTTTGTGGACAGATCAGCGTCACGTGACCCAGTGACAGGTAGAAATCGAGTGGGCTATGCTGTGGTAACCGCACACGGGACGGTCTGTCAGGAAGTCTCCCCTCAAACCTTTCAGCACAAGCAGCTGAACTGTACGCCCTCATAGAGGCATGAAGACATGCTGAGGGACAGTCAGTAAATATCTACACAGACAGTAGATACGTCTTTGAGGTAGTACATGATTTTAGAACAATTTGGAAACACAGGAACTTCCTGAGGAGTTCAGGAACACACATAGACCACCACAAACTAGTCTCTGAGCTGCTGGACGCAGTCCTACTCTGCAAAACTATTGCAGTATGCAAATGTGATGCACACACTAACAAATTAGAACCTGTTTTCCTAGGAAACGCTCAAGCGGACAGTGCAGCAAAGCACACAGCTGCATCTATGGTCCCAAAACTCAGAAGAAAATAATCAGCCCTCCTTTACAGCTTTCAGACCTCCAAGCACAAGCTATGGCGGAGGAAAAGGCCGTGTGGGCAAAGCAGGCTGCGCGGTTGCTGACGGAGTTTGGCGATGCCCCAGGGCTGTCCTAGTCTTCAAAGTTGATGCATGGCAGGGACCACGCGTCAAAAGGGGGAATGATGGCTGCGATAAAGCATTGGTTTCTCTATAACAAAAAAAAATTGTTTACGGTGTTTGCGCAACTCATAACATTGGTTGGGGTTTGAAGGTAGAGAAGGCCGTGTCCCAACATCCAAACAGGACTCAGACGTGAAAATAGGTCCCAGATAAGCCCGCGAAGTTCTTTAGTAGACTTTTGCTGCAGACTGGACGACAATTAGTAGTTAAAAGCCTGTATGCCAAGATATTGGCCACCTCTGTAAACCATTCTGTATCACCTTTGGTGAGCTGAATCATTGCCAACAGTGCTACCCACACGACGTCACACGTCCCCTCGTCACGCAGACACACAATGGTCATTCTATCATTGAACACGTGCGGTCTGCGATATGCAACCCTCCACAGACTAGCGAGACGGGGTTTGATTGGCTGAACTCAGTACTCGGGGGATGGGGCTCGTGGATATTAACCGTCTGTTTACCAACAGGTGCAATGATTCTTCTTGTCTTGCTCATTTTGCCTTGTATTGTTTCTCTCGTTCGGAGCAGTCTCTCACGCTCGTTGAAATCACTAATGACCAAATGCTGATGTTGACAAAGACCGATTACGAGCTCTATGATGACCAACCTGACTTGCATCCTAAACCTGACTGGGTATCAGATTCTCTCAGCGACACTGACGAAGACGACCCATCGACATCCATTTCACACCTATTGTAAACATTCCTTTGACCATGACGACTCTCACGTCACCCTAAATGAGCTTGCTCGACTTCATCATGCTTTAGTGACTACAGCCTTAGCGCCTTCATTATGTCTGTTTTATGATGAATTCAGTTGAACAATGAAAGGATTCTGAAGTTCTGATGTATTCACAGCATTGTAATGTCCCTGTTAATTTTAGTTATCATATTCTGTAATGATAAAACGGGAGAAATGTGAGGGAAATTACTCATTTTTACTTTGTAATAATTTTGTTCATCAGAGGATAACACCTAAGAAGGCCATGTCATGTCACTGAGATCAGTACAGAATGTTTATCTGCTTACAGAGACACCAACATGTTCTTCTGTTCAAGGTTCGTCTAAACATCTGCCAAGATCCTAAAACAATGCCTGTTCGAACTGCCTCGAGTATCTAAAAACTAGACAACATTGGATATAGCATCAAGAATCTAAATATAATTCAGAATCTAGAAACTGGATAAACACTAGATACAGAATCTAGAGACTAGGAAATTAGATACAAAATCTAGAAATTTGATTTTAAAAAGTATATACAGGATCTAGAAATTAGAAAACAGATTCTAGAAACTAAAACTACCGAATCAAGAAACTAAGAGGTGGACATAAAATCTAGAAATTAGACTACAAATTGAAAATGTGGAAACGAGACAAAATGAGATTTTATATATGTACACACACACACACACACACACACACACACTTGTTTACAGGATATATGTATTAAAATAAAGGGAGGAATTCACAGGGTGGCATACCTGTGAATCACTGATGTTAATCCCTCCGTTAGACACTCAGTAGGGATCCTATGTAGTGTGCACTTAATCTGCACACAAAGGGAGAGAAAAGAAACAAAAGCTTCATTAACACGGTTTAAAATTAGGAGAAACAGATTAAACATTGTAGGACAAAAAAGGGACATCATAACCAAGTGTGTGTGAGACAGTAGTAACGAGGGTGGGGTTTACTGCGTGTACTGATAATGAGATAAACCTTACCCTCATCGAGTCCACACACACACACACACCCCTTTAAATACCCAGCTTTAAAACAAATTAACAAGTACAGTGGGTATCTAATGAGAGATCTGCATTATGAAGTAATGTTTCAGATATTTTAAGATATTTATATTTAGATTTTATATATTTTTATAGCAAAAGAACATTTTAAAGAACAGCAAACTGTAGTATTTAATCCCACACACACACACTATTTCTGTATCACCGCCTACTATCACAAATCAGGCATGGAAGCACATGAACGTGCGACACCAACCCATTAAACATGACTACCTTAATAAAGAGGAATGTTTTAGGCCTGACATCATTTCGAAGGAACCTAAAAACTAATACTGTTTAAACAACGTAGGTGTTAACTGGGTGCCAATATTTTACGAGATGTCTCGTCTCTCGATTGGTACGTTATAAAAGGTGGTTGTTTTTTTGCGCGTGGTCATTTCTTTACGGTCGGTGTAAAAACAACTGAAGCTGGAACACACATTTCAAAACTTCCTCTCCAGCTCAAAAAGGTGAAGCTTCTATTCAAAACGAGACGAAATACAAGTAAGGCTGGGTGATGTGATGAAAAATATCACATCGCAACACCCGAGACATCTTAAACGATACGTGAAGCCAAATCACGATACTCCAAGAGGTTTCTTCGGTATACATGTTTTTCTAAAAACCCGCCTGCCTTTTTTTTTTTTTAAATAATACACAAGTTATTATAATTTTAACATCTACAAAAGATCTGTACAAACTTACATTACAATTTTAGTAACTGAAACCTGAAGAAAAGGATTGACTGGTTCTAGAAATTATAGTTGTCTAAGAAAGAAAGAAAGAAAGAAGAAGAAGAAAAAAAAAGGCCTTAGCCTTAGAAAATTGTGGAATTTACCACAAAAGCGATATTCCATCTCATCACGCATTTAATCACGACACGCTGGAGTCCAGATCGGTTTACGTCAGGACCCATCATTATTAATGTGTCCAGAAACTGTGCGGAATTTAGCTGCTCACCCTACTGGGCTAATTTAAATAACGTGCGTCAAATTTTCAACTCTACACAAAAGGAGCGCGACGAAATCGCTGACGGGGCGATAATCAAAAATACACAAAACAGCAGCGGGAGGACAAACGTGGAGGAGATTTACATAAAATGACGACAGCGTGCATCTGCGTTAGCGTGACGCTGTTGTGAAAGGTAAGGTGGTGGTGGGTGACGTTAGCACTATGGCACCTGTGAACACCTGAAAACAACTGAACACGCTTCTTTTCTCACATAAAAACCAACAAAGTGTGCGCGTTCGCTCCTGGGAATTCCTCAGTTGCTAACAGGGAGTCCGAACTCGTCTACGCTTTAGTCGTACATCACAGCAGCGAAATTTATTTTCTTTTCTTCAAAAAATAAACTATTTTTTATTTTTAAAGTGTCAGTTCTCAGTAAGGGAGTGTTTGAATGCCTAAAAATAAGCATTCTGTGCTTTTATTTATTTACTATTCCTGTATAGGCCTCGTGTTCGTCAGCGATTAATCTGGAAACGTTCGTTAACGCTTGAAATTATCGACCTAGCGAGTTCCCAAGCTTACTCCATCTCATTTTGGACGGTGAACTAATGAAACATGGCGAGGTAAATGTTAAAGCAGGTTAACGTATGTTAAGGTAAAATATGATTTCTGTTCAAACAATTACGACAAAAAAAAATTAATTTAGAAATGAAAATTCCCCTCAGAAGATTTAACCTCGACTGATATTTCCGTGTGACAACAAAGTGGTTAGTTATCACCTGCAACATCCAATAAAAATGCAGTCACACGTTTAATTCAACAAAACTCACATTCAAAATGGTCAACTTCAAGGTTAAAACCGTCCCAAATGATTGAAATGAGCCACAAAGCTCAGGGAAATCTGCCCTGAGGGCGCAGCTAGAGCTACCCCGCGGTTTTAATCCTAAATAGAGCACTAGTTTGGATGGATAAGCCGTCATTTTTACACCCTATGGAGTATATATATATATATATATATATATATATATATATATATATATATATATATAGGGAGTTGGCATCCATTTGGGATTTCTCCACAGAAACTTTACACTCAGCAACCATATGGCACTCAGCACGACCCGCTTCTGTACATGTCCCGCAGATAAATTAATGACGGGAGGCAGTAACGTGTCCGAGAGACTCATTCCGACCCACATCATGTCTCTGTCGAACTTTTACACACATTCACTGCGTGACTGTCTGACTAATTTAGAAGTCGAAAAATTAGGACGCGGCCTACAAACAGGCCCGAGACTCACTATACGTAGATTGTTATAACGCTGTTGCTAATGCTAACTGATCAGCTTTACTCAATGGCAAACCCGCAACCGCGTTCAAGTTTATTAGCATTTAGCACCAATCCTAACAAATTCATTAACAGGGAAAGCGATAGATGTATTTGCTTTTATGTTTTAAAAAAAATACTGAATACAGCTTTGTTCGCGTCAGTGTGGTTAGCCATGATTAGCAAACCGATTAGCGCAACATAGAGGTTACGAGTCCAGTCCGGATTTTAGTTGTACTTCCGTTTCCGTATACGTCACATCGACCCAGGATGTGAATGACCGCCATTTCTTGATATTGAATCTTAAGTCAACGCACAACTCGTACTTCATATGCAGTCATTTATATTCTGCATTCTTAAATACAAACACGCTGGATACGATCATAAAAATAAATAAGTAAATAAAAATCATCATGTCAGAACTACTCGCTCGTGTTAGCATTTCGCTAATTCGTTTCTGGACAACATTAAAGTTTCAATTCGATCGGATAAAATAAAACGAATCGGCGTTTTTTCTGAGACGTAATGTAAAAAAAGATTTATATATATTTATTTTTTTACATATAAGAAGAAATGAACGTTTATTCATAATTCGCTTCAGTTGGCGTAGACACCCGCGATGACGCAATGACGCAGGCACGTCGGACTGGATTCGAATCCCGGACTGGATTTTGACACGGAACGACAGCGCGTGAGCGAGATGAAACTCGTGGGTAAACTCCCGAGGTTCCGTTTCACACGCCGACATTCCGCTTGTCGGAGCTAAATATTTAAGAGTATTAAAAACCAACAAAATCGTTGAACTTCAGAGAGAGAAAAAAAACTTTCAGCGCTTTATAATAAAAAAAAAGTGTCATGCTGCTTTAATGAAGTAAAAAGCCCACCGGGTCAAACTCGACTAGTCCTCTGCTCCCTGTAATGTTCAGTTTCTTTACTAAATAAAACACAGAATAAAGAGAGAGAGAGAGAGAGCAGAAAAGTTCCTGATGTGATTAAAGACAGATGTGTAAAGAAGTGTAACGCCGAAACTCCACCACACAGCAGCTTTAATGAAGCAGTGAGTCAGGCCCAGCCGGCCCTCATGAGGAGAGCTAAGCAGCTAGCATGTAGCACGAGCTGCGGTGTGGATTTACTCACCGGTGTCCTGGCAGCTTTAAGCACGCGCTAAAAACCTCTCGCTCTATTTCGTTGCGCTTTTAAACCGACGGCACGCGGCGCACGGCTTCAGAAAAGTCGGAGCTAAATGTAGGAGAAACGCAGCCTTCGGCTTTGCTGTCACTTTCCGTTTAAATCCCCAACTAGCGTGCAGGAAAAAGGCCAAAAAAAGTGACGGTGTAGTTTCTTAAAAAAAAAAAAAAATGGATCAATTCAGTTTTCAGAAGTCGCTACAAACATGTCGGATGCCTCCAGAGCAAACCTCTGGACTGGAGGTCCATGTTTAAGGCGCGGATGGTGTCGGATTGCCGGGAAACTGAATCACACTACTCTGATTAAACACCAAGGACCACACAAGCCATTCGCTCCCCTTCAGTCCCCGTACACACCGCACCGGGCTGCTGCTGGTATTTTAAATCCCACCCGTATTCGCGCAAGCCCCGCCCTCCTGCTCTAGGATTGGTTAGCTAACGGGTCATGCTCGCGAGCGTCCCGCTGATTGGACAATAAAGAGGACCGCCATCAAATATGGAAATAAATAAACAAAATAAAGATTAAATAATAATTTAAAAAAAGAAATAAATAATAATAACATGATTATACGATTTTTTAAAAATAATAATAACGAAATATAATGAAATTTACGATTAATATAATATAATTAGATGACTGTTCTCAAATACTGAATAGTAAGAAAAATAAGCAAGAAAAAAAAACCCACATAAAAATAAAAATAAATAACGTCACAAAAATAAGTCGAGATATTAATAAAATAGCTGAGATTTATGGGAAATGTACTATAATTAACATAAAGTAAGTGGTTTTATTTGTTTGCACGTTACAATTGCAAATGAGTCAAAATATTAGGAAATAATAATATTATATAATTATAGGTGACCGCTATCAACATTGGAAATAAAATAATATAGAAATCAACATAAAAAATCTAATGAATAAATAAAATATTACAAAAAAATGAAATGACTGAAATTTGCACTAAATATAATATAATATTATTTTATAATAAGTGAAAATATAAGACAAATATTAAAAACAAAATATAATTACTAAGATTTACTGTAAAAACAAACAAACAAACAAATAAATAAAAGATCTGTTTTAAAACCGATTCCAAACAAGCAAGAACTTTTATCTGTAACTTTTATTTATGAGTGGAGCAGAAACCAAAAATCACACAAATTAATATATTTAATTAATTGTGCTATTGTTGTTGTTGTTATTATTATTATTATTACTAATATTAATAAAAACACAAACATTCTTTGATTTCTATAGTTTTTTTTTATATAGTTTAGAAAATAATTTGAATATCTAAAAATGTGCCGTTTAACAAAACTGTCCAATCAGCGTTCTCCTCGTCATCTGCTCTATCAGCCAATCCTCGAGCAGCAGGGCGGAATTTATCAGAATGCGGTTGGGAGATGAAATAAGGCAGTTTAATAAACCGCATGTGTACTTCCGGGTCAAGTTAACGATGTCGCATGGGCACTTCCGGGTTAGTTGCGTCTCTTTTTTCCGCCACCCCAACACGTCAGCGCGTTCTCCATATTGAAACGGGCCAAATTCACTTGTAAACCGGTCCACGTTTACAGAGAGACTCGGCTCTTTTCGGATTTAATCGTTTCTAGCTCGGTTCATGTTTAAAAATCTGCGTTCTCATAAACGTCACACGTTTCTGTATAATCGCATGCGATCTAAATATAAATAAATCAAATGTCAGATGTTTTACTGCTGATGTTAAATGTATAACCACGACACCACGTAGACAATTATAAATAACTACACCCTTAAAATATCTCAAGACAGTTGTATTTTATTTCACATAACAGCTAAATGAGTAATAACAAGCATGTGATTACCAAATGAAAATAGCTTTATAACAAGTGTCATATCATTAGCTAGCACAAACATGTCAGACATTACCTACATCAGCTATAAACACTCCAGCCAAACCACTGACCAAATTAGATCTGCTCCATGGAGCTCCTATGATGATCCATCTCCACGTGTGAATGTTAGAAGGGTGTCAGTACTTTGTGCGAAGCATCTGCAGTATGCAGTAAGTCACCTATATGGTATGTATGCATACCAAATGGTCAGAGTTTAAACAGTATGACACTTGTCTGTCTATATATATATATATAAACAACTCACAAACCACACACTTCCAAGTTTCTTGTTTATCCTTTTTGTGTCATTTTTGTTGTTGTTTATTTAAATACTGTTGAATAATAATATGAACAACAACCACATAGAACGGGACAAAACAGAGCCAAGAAACAAAGGAAAAAACAAAACTAGCAAAAAGGAGGTACAGAAAGTTGTCCAAAAAAAAAAAAAAGAAGAAGTAACCGAATGATTTGCATGGTTGTTTTTTTTCTCCACATGTATTTATTTGTAGGTATTCTGTTCTACTCTTTATGTCTAGGTATGTATACGTGTCATATTTAGCATATTTTCTGTATTCATTTGCTATTCATTAATATTCATAAACAGACCCTCTATATTCATTAATATTGAAATATGGCCACTCCTCACCACTTAAACAAGAAAAGGAGCAAAATATTGAACTGTAAAAGTGCCTTGTTACTACTGCATAGCTGAGTGTAAGGACTCGGGGAAGCAGCTGGAGAACTTTGGGTAATTACAAGGCTACGCTAATTGTAATTGTATCAGATTTGCTAACACTGAATGCTAAATGCAACTGAGCAAATATCTTTTGCCAAATAAAGTTAGTGTCAGACTCGGCAACCTCCTATACCAAGAGCTACGGCAGCATCTTAACGTCACCCAACGCTGGCTACACCCCAACAAGCAAAGTCCTGTTGAAGTGGCAGAGAAGGTATCCACGGAACACTTTCCATGCCTGGATATCTGGCCCACTCTGAGTGGGGTGTCCGGAAATCATGGAGCGTGGAGAAGCTGCCATTGCTAGCAGAAGGAGCTCGCATCAACTAAAAGGCTGTCTGAAATGTTGTAACCGTCCTGGTGGGAGGTCCGGCGCCTTCCAACCCTTAACGTATCCATGGCAGGATGTGTACAGACCTGGCACTCGACACTGGAAGGAAAACCTGGCTTTAACTTCAACACCGAGGTCGTTACAACGGAGGGAATTTGTGTAACCAGGGTCCTGACACTGGTGGAACCAAGAAGCATGATCATACTTGCTTCCATTAGGACCCTCGCGGTGGCCCATGCACACAGCAACACCAGGACATCCTCTCCATCTTAATAAATATGAAGAGGCCACGGGACAGGGGCATGGTTATCAGTGCTCTTTCTCCTAGACCAGAACTCATCTTTGACTCACCACTGTGCAAGGTGGTTCTATAGTGATGGATCACTATAGAACCTTGCATCATGACTACACAGCAAAATCCCCAGTGTTGAATTTACACCCAACAGTCCAACTGGACTATATAAACACCCTGGGTGTTCATTCTACACTAGGGATTTTACTGTGTATCATCATGACAGTTGCACTTCATACAACCACGCCATGGCCCAAATGGTTCTCTTGGTGGAGGACCATGGCGAAGACCCTGAAAGTGAACAAACTGCCCGCACTACCTGGGTCTTGATGATCACCTCCTCTGCCACTACCAGACACCGTTCATTTTGATTGAAGGGGACCAGGTTGCTGCCAAGCTCAAAGATAAACCTGTCAATTTACACCTGGGATAACACATGCCTATCTTGGTGTTGGTTCATTACACCTCGCAGTACCCTACGATGGTAGAATGTCTGTTGGGATCTCCAAAGACATGCTTACTGACTAAGCCAGTGCTTTATCCTTGTCAGGCTGGTGGTGGATCCAGAGCCTATCCTGGAAATCTGGGCGTGAGCTGAGAATACACACTGGATGAGTCGCCGGTCCATTTCAATACACCACTCATTCACACTTAGGGGCAATTTAGTATAGGCGATAGGCCTACTGGCATGTTTTTGTGTGTGGGGAAACCAGATAACCATGCAGACAAGGTGAGAACAAGCAAAGTCCCCCACACACAGTAACCTGAGCTCAGGATAGAACCGGGTACCCTGCAGCTGTGAGACGGCAATGCTACCTGCTTTTCCACTGTGCATGGCCTTTATGTCCCAACTAATGACAGAATTTAGCAACATGCAACTCCATCTGCAAATAGATAGAATGGTAAACTGTTTCAGATTCTTTAACACCTACTTCGAAGCATGGTGGCCAAGAAGTCCTCCTCTCCTTTGTGCTATTTAAAGTCCATGAAGTGCCTTACACCTCCACAAACCTTCAAGCTATTATTTTGCCAGAGGCACTGAGGGTGGGTTGAGATCAGGGCAGCAGCAGAAGTGAGAATATAATTGGCTCACAACTGGCTCTCATGGCCCTGGCCCACTGTTAAGTGTGGATACAGGGCGATGGAGTGGTGAGACTCCTGGCAAGATGTCCTCATTCCAGACCCAAGATGGTTTCCAGCAATATTGCGTCCAGGGCTGTTGTGCTTCACAAGGCTCATATATCCTTCCAGCAATCCATGAACACTGTGCTCAGTGACACCATCATCCATACCAAAGATCTTGTCCACCTCTGGAAGCAGGGACTGGACTAATAACCAACCAAAGGAAGTATCACGCGTGGCTAGGAGAAACTAGTGGGATCTGTGGTATTCTGGAACCACAGGAATAATAGTGGAGTGTAAGAATGTTTCCCCAAACAACCACTAAAAACAAGGTACATGTATTTATTTATTCAGGTGGTCCCAAAGTTTCAAGAATATAGGAGGTGTCTCACCGCTGGAAAGAAGAAATCCTTGATGAATTAATTCCTGACATCAGAACGATGGATTTCTCATTTTCAGTTTTTAGCAGTAAAGGTCATGCATGGATTATGGATACCCAGACCCAATTTTTAGGCAGAGATTAAATACTTAGTGTGTAATATGTGTTTGCTAATGTTTGCATTGCCAGTCGTACCTCTCTTTTTTAGAGGGTTTTGTGAATATAAATTGAAAACCAGTAAAGCCAAGGTGTATTTTTTCCCCAATTACATCAATGACAGATTAATTGTAAACAGGTGAGAAAGTTGCCTACAGTTATCTTCACGCACAAATGCACAAGCAGGACAGAATGTCTGAGACAAACTGGAGCATTTAGGTTTTCTTTTGGCAGGAGTGGATGGTACAGGCCTTCTCCAGTTCTGTGGAGGAAAAAAAGAAAGAAAGAAGAGTGACGCTGACTGTTTGGGTCATCATAATACGGATAATCAGCGGTCATGTTGTTCCAGCTGTAGAATCTACTGTTAAATACGCACCCCTACCTGTCTTACTGCTGGCACACTCGCGCAGGGAGTCTATCGTTCTTATATATTCTTTACCCAGGAATTCCTTGTAGTTTTTTCCTGGTGGAACTTCTTGGAGACATTTAGTAGAGTCCTTAAAGAGTAAATTTTGTTTGCCCTCAGACTTGAACATGTTAAACACGACCCAAGAGCTGGAATGACCGTACACGGCCTGAAATACAGAAAGAGGATGAAAATCCAAAAGTCTCAGTGAGCTTGATCTACAGTTACCTTCCCTGTTTAAATGCTCTTTTCAAGGAAATAAAAACGAATCTTAACACAGATTAACTGTGGATGTTTGTTTTTTTAATTCACCTGCTGCTCCTTGAGGACCGACACCACGTCGTCACGTTTCTCTGGACGAGTGACGACGGCGTGAGCTGGAACTTTGGCTAAATGACACTGCTCATATGCAGTAATTTCAGCAGAGCCACCGGGACAGATGAGCTTGAAGTCTGCTGATTTGAAAGCCTTAGCCCACGCTGGTCCGCTGCCTGGAGAGAGATGCGGGAATTCTTCAGGAATACGAAGCTGAGTAAAAATGACACTTTAGAAAATTTTTGTAAGAGAGATTAAAAAAGAGAGGGCTGGTGAGGGAACGGCTGTTTATAGCTGCTATAACGTGAGTGACAACAGGAGCTCGCTTGATTTGCGGTCATTCTGCAACATTAAATGCAACTATAAATGGGTAAAAATTATGACAGCAGGGTTTTTTTTGGGCCAAGACTTTCTCCCTAATGTATTCTTGGTCAGTCTGTGCTTAACATCTATTAACATCTTTTTCAAATTGCTGCTCATGCTGCATCACAGGGTGGCGTAACACACAGAGGAAAGTGATATCCACCGAGCACGATTGGCTCATGGCTCATGATTGGCTAGTGTCGCTGTGACTGGTCGGAGGAGAGAGAGAATGCCACTCCTCCCATCCAGACAGCACAGCCGATTTGCCATGGATGGGGGCAGTGGTGGTTTAGCGGTTAAGGCTCTGGGTTACTGATCAGAAGGTCGGGGGTTCAGGCCCCAGTACTGCCAAGATGCCACTGTTGGGCCCTTGAGCAAGGCCCTTAACCCTCTCTGCTCCAGGGGGCGCTGTATCGTGGCTGACCCTGCGCTCTGACCCCAACTTCCCAACATGCTGGGGTATGCGAAGAAAAGAATTTCACTGTGCAAATGTATATATGATCAATAAAGACTCAGTATGGTAGTGGCATCATCAGAATTTAAATTCTCAGGATGAACGCATTTCTGTTGCGCTACTCAGTAGTCCGCAGATTAAACACTGTCGTATAAGAGGAACAAAACACTCGAGTACTTATTGTTATAGGAAAATAAGCAACTTTGGGTTGGTAACAGTAACCACACTTCATCACACCACCCTGTTACTCAGAATTTTACTGTAACACACACACATACACACACGCAGAGTTTTAAGCAGATGTCACGTTTGGCTCGGACATGGCTCTTAAACATTAATATTTACTCAAGTTCCGACTCACCGTCTGTGTTTTCTGCTACAGTGCTGTGCTTAACAAAGGCCACGTCACCGGCACCTTCAGCCAAACACCTGCAGGACACCAACACTCAGACTCCATTTCAGCATTAACCTCACTGAAACAACCTTTTAGATCTATAATAAGACATTTCTGCTTCTATAGGACTGCTGGAGAGTTATCAACCCATCGTTTAAGCTAATACGGATTGGTGTTTTGGGTCAGAAATCGAGTGTTACGCAGGCGATCGATCAGACAAGACGGCGGGGTCAGATTCCAGCGGATATCCGGGACATTTACTCGTCCCATACAGGACCTGCTCTCAAATTTATAAAGACTTTATGACAGAATTACCACCGTCTAATGGTGACACAGATATTTATGGTGGTGATCGATTGCTTCACTACAACCATGGAAATGGCCATAAGGCCATAAGACAGAATGACCAAATCTGATGAGTCCCAAACCAGAGGACTGTAAAAGTTAATGTATGTTCCACCTCAGGCTTTCATCATCAGGCCAACTGGCAAGTTGAAAGATTAACTAAAGAAAGATGAGTTGTTTTACAGTCATATTGGAGGTGTTAGGAGGGGTATCGATTGAAGGTACATTCATGTGTCCCATCTGAAGATTTTCACTGCAACAATCTTCCAGGCTAAATGGTTAGAGGCTAAATGGTTCCATGTACCTGTCTTGATATAACAAGGAACTTAATTCCTGCTGAAAAATTGGATTCTTCTCTTTCTTTAAAAAAAGAGACTTTTTTCCGTTAATGCTATTCTCAGAGTGCTTTAGTGTGAGTCAGTTAGCTAGGTAGCCCTTCTGTCTTCAGATCACTTTAAACAATAAATGGTAGATGCAGCTCTGTTCGCAATCATTTTTATTCGGATTGATGTGACTCGTACCTGAAGGCTCCGGCGTAGCCATAATAGCGCTCTGCAGTGCTGGCTTTGCATTTGTCTAATTTCCCCCTGATACCTTCCGCACCCTTGCACAGTTTACACAGATTTGATTTCGGATCTGCTCCAGGTGCACAGCTTTCATTGAAGTACTTTGCTATAAAAGAATAAATGCAGTGAACAGAGATGAGCCTGTGAAGCTTCAACATGCTGTGGAGTTTTTACATGACCACACTCTGAGTTGACTCACAGAAATTACAGTCTTTGGTGTGATCATGGAGGAGACCCATGGGAATGTTCCAGCCTGCTGTACGTCCCAAACCAGTGTGACACGACTTCCTGCCTATCAGTGTTTCCCAGGTCACATCAGAGTCCTTGCGCACTACAGCCACCGCGTAATAGGACGAGGTATCTGCTGAAGGGAGCATGAAAGAACACAGATAGGATAACAGCTCATACAGAGTGTGGAGAGCATTCGTGGAGCAGCAGGCCATGTAATCCTCCTCTCTGGTTACCTGGCCAGAGTCTATTGGCCAAGTTGAGAGACTGAACCTGGAACTTGGCTGTTATCTTTGCAGTCATGTTAAGTGAAGCCCTTAAAGCACTTGCCTACTGGACTAACACCCTTTCAGTGAGTTCTCGGTTACCAGCCACCCCTTATCCCTGGCAGAGAGTAGGTTCCAGCAAGATCTAAACATTTGTACATCTGAAGAGAGCCATTTGGAGACAGAAATCCCACTCCAGAGAGACATTTGCTGAGAGAGGTCCTGTACTTGTACTTGTTCTAGTATCTGCTGGACTGGGAAGTGTACATGGTGGAGAAAGAGATCATGGATCTCTTACAGGAATGTGTTGGACCCCCTGATCAAGTCCATTGTCGCTCCTGAGATTTTCCAACCCCATGCCCTCATTTTCTGGTAAATGTCTCTGCACCTCAGAAGATCAGCAACAAATACTCTGTCTCCCCTTGCCCCTAGCACCTAGTGGTTCCTGTCATTACTCCAGTTATATCCAGGTTTGTAGACCTTACTCTGAGACAGCAATTCACCTGTGGTGGCTCATCCACAGAGTCAGGTGATGTTCAAAAATGTTAATTCTCATAAAGTCCTCATTCACAACTCCATGCACTTTAAATTCCATTGAAATTTTAATGACATCTTTGACAGTTAAGTTTTTCTATTTGATGGACAGAAGCCAACGGTCCATTGAATGGTGCTTCTTTCTAGATGTCGTTCCATCGTAAGGAAGCAAGTTTACTGCCCCACTTAGCTTCCATAGAGTTATTATTGTACATAGTATTCAAAAGTGGGAACTCTACCGAGCCCCAGTAAAGGGCCCATTGGGGCAGCCATCATGGTGCCCCATGCTCAGGGGAGGTACAAAGGACAGGATTAATTAAAAACAGGGTTAGCAAATTGGGTTCGTTTAAAAATACTCTGCAGGAGCCAAGATATGTTGTCAACTGCCTATTACTGGGTTACTCTAAAAATTCACTATATATTAGCTTATCGCTTAAGTCAAGTGCGATAGCCTCTCAGCACAGTTTTGTTTGAGGTCATGATTAATGTCCCGTTTCATTCACATCTATAGTATGGTGTAAAGCTGCTCCTGCACTTTACTGATGCCCTTGTTAACGCAAAATGCATAACTATATTTATACAGCTAATCCAGGATATAGAGAATATGAATGAAAATGGCTTTCACCTACCAGACCCAAAATTGCACTTTGCTGTTGGGGGAGAAAAACAAAATTGGATCATTAGTTGCACTTGTATTACATGAACTAATGTATAGCTGGTTAGTAACTTATAAAACATGATAGATGCTTTATGAGTATTTTTTTGTAATTTGGTAGCATTTCTGGTAGCAAAATTATTATTTTACAAACATGATTAATGTAGACATCAGACCAACATGATTTTTGCTCACATTCGTTGTTATACTGTTCCACCATGGCCACCACTAGACCACACTTCCCAGCAGAATACACCTGTCCGCCGTCAACTGCCATCGCATCAGCTTCTTTACGCTGCAGACGTGCCACTGTCAGTTTCACATGAGCGTGAGACAAATGAGATATGAGACTTGTTATCTGACATTACCATGATCTTGCTGATGCAGTTATCGACAGTGCTGCCATCCTGGCATTCGATCCTGATGTTTGTCTGATCATCCACACTCATGAAGGTCCACATGTCACATTTATTTTTCTCAGCATGACCCACGGTGCACCACGTAATCTCATGAGATTTGCTGCCCGTTCTGAAGCCTGTGGAGCAAATATTCTGATAAATCGGGTTGCCATATTGGGTTAACGGCTTCCCGGCCAAACGTGGTATAAATCGACCCCAGTTTATATTCTGCTCGTCCAAACTGTTAACGCATCGCACGCATCAACCGCAAAGTCAATTAAAAGTTACAGTACAGTATTTTTAATACAGAGAGTTGTGCAGCACCTGTTAGTGTTTGTGTGTTACCTTTTGTAAGAGCATGGCTAATAGCTACATACTCTTCTCCCAGGTACAGGAAAGAGTCAGTGCTCTCTGGCAGCTTCAGCAGCCCTTTTGTCGAGTCTTTGAACATTAAGTTTTTCGCCGAGAAGCCCTCGGAAGTGAACAGACCTTTGTCCTGTGAAACAGACTTAGTATCAAATTCACATTTAGTTTATCATCTAGTTACTTTAATTTATCCACGGTGAATTACAGAGCACACGCAGCTAGCGCTTGCTTTCTAGAATGAACACTGATAATACTGTCCGTAAGACAGTGGCTTTTTTTCTTTTTAGATCATATGAAAAATAGATACTATGACGCAACAGTGTTTCCCTTTACACACTTTATACATTACACATGAAACAAACGAGAGCTTCAGTTCACGATAGTTACATGATCATCGTCTACGGAATCCATCATCTAGAAACAAATCGATTAAGATTTGGAGATTAAGCTATAATCTATACAAAACCATATGACATCATCATTCTTATATATATATATATATATATATATATATATATATATATAAAATATATATATATATATATATAAAAAATTCCACAGTATAAATTGCATTCCGTTTTAAAATCTTAATTTTCTTGTATAGTATTTCTTTTTACATTGAGAAGAATGGCTCCAATTAAAAATGATTAAAATTGTTTAAAAGACAGTAAATTTAGAAAACAAGATACATTCAGACAGAAGTATATAATCCTATGACACCCAAATTATTTGCTTTAAGTATCCCTTAAAATCTTAATTAGGCTAACGTTAAGCATTTCGCCTTGTTGAAATATTTTATTTATTTATCATTTGTTGTTTTTGTATGTTGTATTTTATTTTTTTCTCTCTTTAACATGACGATTCCAGATATTAGTGTACTATAAGTGTATGAATTGGCAGGTTTCCACAACATATATATATATATATATATATATATATATATATATATATATATATATATATATATATCCACAAAATATATATATATAACAGAGTATTTACGTCATTTTTCCCATCACATACCTTGAGTTTATCAAGAACCTCAAAGATGCGGTTGGCCAGATCTTCGTCTTTGCGACTAACCACAGCATCGGCAGGAACTTGAGCCAGGTTGCAGGTTTTAAACTCGTCCACACTTTTCCGGGAGCCATCTTTGCACAGCAGCTCATAGTTGGCTTTATCGGCGGCTAAAAATACTCAAGGATGAATATCATGATATTGCTCCTCATACAGAATCTGGTTCTAACTGCAGTAAAATGTGATCAAAGGTAAGCCTATTATGCTGTCATGAAATTTTCATATGACTTCTCGGCATCTTACTAAGCACTGTGAAGTGGTTCACAAAGGCGACGTCTCCGGCTCCGTCCTTCAGGCACCTGCAGGAACGGAAAAGAAGGGGGTTACGTCTAGAATTTGTCACCGTCTAGGGAGTTTCAATTCAAGATAAATGACACATGTGGACAGCTGCCGCTGTTTATGCTAAAGTAGCTTGATTCCAGGCAACTTTGGTGTTTAACACTACGCTGGTTAACACTACACATGTACAAGAACATGGCCACGTGTCCCAGACGTCCTCCGTAATGCGATGAGAGTGGATATTAATATCATATCTTAGCAGGACCAAAGACAAAAGTGAACATGTGATGGAAGGCTAGTGAGGCAAAGGTGCTAAGATTTAAGGTAGCATTTACGATTTTGAGCTCTTGCTGTGGCAATACAGGAGACCATCTAAAAAATGTGTTCTTCTTTTTAGGCAGGCAGACCGAATGGGAATAAACGTCACGTGAAGGAAAAGACAATTCCCTGCATGGGAAGGGATACGGAATACGCTTTTGCTCTTGCTAGCAGATGCTGTCAGTTCGTCTGAACTTTGTCTATTTTTGGGAAGATTTTTCTCTCGCAGTTTGGTCAATTCCCACCCACACAACAGATATCCAACTTAGATACCTGCCTTCTTCTGCATATATGAGCATACACGTGCTTACAGTTGACGTGTCACTGTGATTGACAAGGGGGAGACAGAATGCCCCTCCAACCTAGAGCGCACGGGCAATTGTGCTACCTTGACTCCCAGCCACGGATTCCTGTGGCACTCATCTAGGGGAACTCTGTTGTGTGAATTCACAAATCTTGGTCTTGTGAGCCAATAGACAACAAGAAGGCAATAAGAGCTAGCATCTCTACCTTGTCTCCAAGATCACATCCACCCGAACCTACGCGCAGATTTATCGTTTACACGGTTAGCATGGAATTGTTGCACTGGGGTTTTTTGTGGGGTTTTTTTCTTGCTGCCTGCGAGGATTATCGTGTTAGCGATGTTAGCACGTCTGATGATGTTCTTACTGGAAAGCTCCATCGTGACCATAATACGGCTCCTTGTGAGAGCGCGAGCAGTCGCCTTTACACAGTTCGCACAGTCTCAAGCTGTTGATTGCTCCAGGCACACAACTGGCTGGGAAGAATTCCTTCACCGCTGCAAAACAAACAGATGCAAATCAGATGAAATAGGCACTTGGAATTCTGGGAAAATGAAAGAGCCTCTCACCCTCTTCCACAGGTTTGTCCTCGATGCCGGCCCATTTAATATGGCCCTTTTCGACGAGCGTGCCGATGGGGATGTTCCAGCCTGCAGTTTGCCCCAATCCAGTGTGACAGGTCTTCTTCCCACGAAGGTCATGGAAGCCAAAATTAGTGCCTTTTTTTGCTACGGCTACAGCGTAGTAGCACGTCTCTTCATCTGAAACAAGTTCAGCAATTTACATCAGCAGTTGATGTCCACTTTTTGAAAAAAAAGCCAACAGGATTTGGTGACATACTTAAAGACTACTGATAAAAAGTAAAGTGTGAAACGTTTTAACTGCCGCACAGGCCTTTATCACTCTTTTAAATGTTAAAATTATTATAAAGAGACTACCTGCGCCGTAATGTTCTGCGATGATGGGGTGAAGGTTGTAGGGTGCGAGACCGGCTGTGTAGATATCTCCTCCGTCCAGAGTGATGGCATCTGCTTCACCTTTCTGATCAAACACATTCCCAGAATTGACTGAATTTGGGATTTACAGCATTGTTAGGAATGTATGTAGTATCTCTGGTTCTGTTTCATCCCTCCTGTCCACCTGAGCTCAGGTGACCGTGTGATGTTTCTGTGCATGTTCTTGTCCCTGTATCTGCGTGGGTTTTCTCAGACCCAGTAGGTGGATTAGTTAAGATTAATTACCCAGAAGTGTGAATGAATGAATGAATGTGTGAATGTGTGAGTGTGTGAGTGTGTTGTGGTGCCCTGTAATGATCTGGCATCTCATCCAGGGTGTATTCCTGACTGACGCCCAGTGTTCCCGGGATAGGCTCCGGATCCATTGTGACCCTGATCAGGATAAAGCGCTTACTGAAAGTGAGGAAACGATTTAAGTATGCACATAATTTACCTGGATGGCTTTGATGCATTCCATCGAGCCCTCGAGCTTCACACAACTTAACAAATCGGATTTTGAGGCGAGCTGTCTGCATTTTTGAGCTTCCTGCTCTGACTTTAGGCACCATCTGATTCTCGGATCCATTGGCGCAGCCTTCGCTAAAGCTGAAACAACAAGAAATGACTTGCATTGGGGAAAACAAATATAATAATGAGCTTGGCATCTAGATTTTAGACGGAATAGTAAATGATAAATTTTGTAGTATATCGTAGGCCATGTGTGAAATTCTAATCTAATCTAATACTTATCAAGGCCTGAAAGAATGTCAGATTTATGTGGATTTTCGGTTGTAGTAGTGGTCTGAGCTGTACGTGTGTACACACAGTCAGTATTACACAATGCCAGAATGGAAAGTTCAGAGTGAATCATCAGTAATGAAGATAATGCAGTAGGAGCAGATGGTTATATCGTTGCTTATAATATAGTGGAATTAGCAGAGTCTCGTTTCGCAACAAATTACAAATGAACAATCCATCAAAAATAATACAGACCTCAAACTACGCCCTGTCTACAATTTAGAGTCAACCACAGAGTTTATAATCAGTCTGGCGTTTAAAAAAAAAAAGCTGTACAATATTTACTGCATTACCGACGCATCCCAGGACGACACCGATGACCGAGAGCTTCATGCTGGACTCCTGGATGCAGCAGACAGAGCTAGGGTGTTAGTGTGGATTCAATGGGAGACTACAGCTCAGGGGGCTGAGGATAACAGCAAAGGTGTGGGCTCAATCCTAAATGACTTAAAATTCACTATATAAGTGCACTGCATAGGGTATAAAATAGGGGGCTTCTACACCTTTTTGTAGTGCACTATGTGTCCAATGGGAAGCTGTTTTTGTTTTGTGGAAATTCCAGTTTCAAAGTCCATTTCCCCCTCTGTAAACATATCACATATTTACACACACACACACACACACACACACACAAACACACACACACACACATATATATATATATATATATATATATATATATATATATATAATTTCATAGTTTAAATAATAACCATGAAAAGAGACAATTCTTATGAGGATTTTGAAGATTTTGTCATTTTTCAGAATTATTTACATATGACTATATTGCGATACCAGTGTCAGCTAATAAACTACACCATAAGTGCACTACGAAAAGCATCAACTGAACTTCTACAGCATATGTAGTGCCCTAAAGTTCCTATAAATAAATAGGGAGCTGTTTGGGATTGAGCCAGAATCATCACCGTTTCACCATCGACCCCTTCCTAGGACTAGACAATGTGTAATGATGAAATATTTCACTTTTCTGAGATAACACAGGTATCAGTAGAATTTTTTTTTTATAACAGTTACAACCTCTGATTGGAAGAAGTGTGTCGTCCATTAATATTGGCACCCTTGGCAGATATGAGCTGTGAAGGCTGTGAGAAATTGTCTTAATTCTTGAACCTTTTGATGTTTTGTTAAAAGAATTCACAGAAATACTCTGCCCTCATGGATATTAAACAATTACAAACACAACACAGGTTTATCCCAAAACAAATATCTTTGTTGAATATAGGTGTGCAACAATTATTGGCACCCTTTTAGTCAATACTTTGTGCTAGCTCGCTTTGCCAAGATAACAGCTGTGAGTCTTCTCCTATAACGCCTGGTGAGGTTGGAGAATACATGGCGAGGGATCTGAGAGCGTTCCTCCATACAGAACCTCTCCAGATCCTTCACATTTGGAGGTCCACGCTGGTGGACTCTCCTCTTCAGTTCACCCCACAGGTTTTCTATGGGGTTCAGGTCAGGGGACTGGGATGGTCATGGCAGGACCTTGATTTTGTGGTCAGTAAACCATTTCTGTGTTGATTTTGATGTATGTTTTGGTGGCTAATAAGACAAAAACACGACAAGCTGCGTGTTTTTGTCTTATTAACTTCAATTTACTAATAAAAATGATTAATAATAATCATGATCCTCAACTTTTCTGCATTAAAAGGCAGCTCAGTAAAGTGCTTTACAAAGGAAAATAAATAAATAAATCAATAAAACGCAGAAGTTTAAGGGAAAATGCCTCATGAAAAATCGATAAATATAATTTATATAAAATTTGAGAAAATATAATGTTTAAAAAAAAATTTTTTTTGTTTTAAAGACAAATGCTTGTGTACGGATGGATTCTACTGAACATGATTCATCTGAAAAATAAAAATAAAAAACAAAGACAAAACAAATCCGTCTTTCAGCTCATGCACAAGAGGCACCGCTCCAGTTTAGAGTCCCTGTGGACATCACTGAGGAGAATCATTATCACTACAGATGTACTCAGAGAAAAGAAGCTGCTGGAAGCAGGAACTGAACTTATGGACGAAGAAATTCATGCGTAAGTGATTTTTATGGTGATAAATAACAAACTCAGACTTTGAATGGGCTGCAAACTCGTTCTAGAATATTTGAATATTTAAATATCTATGCCAGAGCTAGCAAGGTAGCTAACATATACCTGCCTTTGTGTTACATTATGAGAAAAATAATATACTTATATACTCAGTGTCAGGAAATCCACGTAATGAAGGTTAGGACGGATGCAAATGCAGATAAGAGTTTATTTAGAGAGAGACGGGCAGACAGATCTGAATCATGAGACAATAGCGTGGGTAAAATAACAGGCAAAGGGTCAGGCGATCTGTGAACAGGCATAAACTAGGCAAGGCGAGAATCATCAACGAGGAACAAGAAGCAAGACCAATGAACATAAAACACACTGAGGACACGGGTACGAACGCTTAGTACGGTGAGAGCACTCGATACTAGGCAAGGTCATAGTGTTCAAAAAGTCTGTTATATAGCGTGGAGAGAGAGAGTGAGTGAGTGTGTGAGTGTGAGATTGGCAACAGGTGTGTGTGATTAGAATTCCGGAGAAGGTGAACTTGCGTGGGAAGTGTAGTCCATGGCGGCCATGTTTGTAGCCCGCAGTGCAGGGTGGGAAATGTAGTCACTGGTTTGCTGTGATATGACACTTCGAATATAGCTAGGTTGCACAACATCTTCATATATTAATTAGTATTAAGTTTTTTGTGCAACCTAGTTATGTTCTAAGTTAAACTATGTGGAGATATCCAGTTATGTTTTAAAGTACAGTAGGGTCGTATTGTTTATTTAAGTTGTTTATTTCTCGGTTGCATATTTCTCAGTAATGTTTCAAAGTGACATGAAACATAAGAGCTTAGCTGTACCTGTTAACAGTGGATTATTAACACGCCTGGAAGACATTTTGTGCACATGTACACTTGAGTTGATTGACTATTTAGTTTGATCACAGTGAGGTGTGCAGTTCAGGTTTACAGTACAGACTGGTACAGTATGTGAATCTCACACAGTTTACACCTGTTTGTTTGTTTTTAGACGGTGATGTGGATGGAGAGACTGAGGATCGTGGACTTGCCGAAGATCTTTAGATAAATAAATAAATAAATCAAATTCAGAGACCTTATGTATTGGTACGAGGTACAGCTGGGTGACATGAGCAGAAAAACAGCATCTCTGTCATTCTCAGACACTTGGTGCTTGAAAGTCTGTGAACTCTAGAATTATATATATACCTAAAGGTGGTTTTCTGGCCAGATGAGAACAAGATAGAACTTTTTTGGTTTAAATGAGAAGCGTTATGTTTGGAGAAATGAAAACGCTGCATTCCAGCAGAAGAACCTTCTCCCATCTGTGAAACATGATGGTGGTAGTGTCATGGTTTGGGTCTGTTTTGCTGCATCTGGACCAGGACGACTCGCCATTATCGATGTCACAACGAGTTCTGAATTATACCATACCAGAACGGTTAAAGAAGAATAAAGGTAATGTTTCGGAACGGCCGAGTCAAAGTCCTGACCTTAATCCAGTAGAAATGTTGTGGAAGAACCTGAAGCGAGTAGTTCATGTGAGGAAACACACCAACATCCCAGAGTTGAAGCTGTTCTGTACGGAGGAACGGGATAAAGTTCCTCCAAGCCGACGTGCAGGACTGATCAACACTTACCCCAAACGTTTATCTGCAGTGATTACTGCACAAGGACTCACACCACATACTGAACGCAAAGGTGCACATACTTTTACCCCTCACAGATATGTAATACTGGATCATTTTCCTCAATAAATAAATGACCAAGTGTAGTATTTGTGTCTCATTTATTTAATTGGGGTCTCTTTATCATCTTTGAGGACTTGTGTGAAAATATGATGATGTTTTATTGTATACTCAGTGTGTTGTGTGTTTATTCATGCAAAAGTACACTTTGTAATTTCATTTTTTTTATTTCAGGCATCTTCTGCTAAAAGAACAGAAATGCAATCACACCAAGGTGGATTTTATTCCAAAAAAGGTCAGAAATCAGGAACACGTGAGAGAAAAATCGTCTTAAAAACCATCTTAAAAACCGCATCCAAGACAAACCGGACCGTTTCAGGCTTTTTGGCAAGGGCGAGCGGTACAGGCCTCCTCCAGTTCTGTGAAGGAAAGAAAGAAGAAAACGTGAGGGATGTGGTGGTATACAGGTGTACTGTGATGAGAAAGTGTAAATGATGGTGTTTAAGTGCTCATATAGGGCACGGAGAATGATCACAGTGTTGTACAGTAGCACGTTTCATGAAATAAACACAAGAGCAAGAAAAAATCCATAATAAAATACATTAAATACGCAGTGCAACATGCTTACCCTTTCATCTTAAATAGAGAAAATAAAGATATCGTAGAAATTCTAAAAGCAACAATAAAATAAATATAAAATAAAGTTAAGATTGTAAAAGGGATTGGGTAAAGCAGGGAATCTTAGCTTTACAGTTGTTTACGAAATGTCAAATCACACAAGTATAACCTAGAAAAAAGAAAATTTGCTTTCAGCAATATTCTATAAGCCTTTAGCAGATAAAGTGATGTGCTGAAACATAAAAAAGATAAATCCACTCCTAGAACATTTTAACTTTGTACTGTGCCTTTAATATTTAAGATTCTTTTTTTTTTCTTTTTTTTTTTACCAGACTTGGTCTTCGGACACTGGTGCAGAGAGTTTAAGGAGGTTATGTAAGCCTCTCCCAGGAAGTCCTGATAGGTCTGTGATTTTGGAACCTCTTGGAGACATTTGGTCGAGTCTTTGAAGAGTGATTTTTCTTCCCCATCAGACTGAAAAATTCTGAATGAGTCATCTGAGCCAGAAAGACCAAACTTATCCTGAAATACAGAGAAGAAATGTCAACACTCAGTCAGTGCTTCAGTGAGTTTGGCAAAAAGAAAAAGTTTGGCTTTTGTTGTCGTTTAAAACTGAAAGCACTAAATCTGACGCTGGACGGCGTAGGAGATGAACCGCGCTTGGTGTTCGTACTCACCTGCTGCTCCTTGAGGAACGACACCACGTCGTCACGTTTCTCTGGACGAGTGACGACGGCGTGAGCTGGAACTTTGGCTAAATGACACTGCTCATGTGCAGTAATTTCAGCAGAGCCACTGGGACAGATGAGCTTGAAGTCTGCTGATTTGAAAGCCTTGGCCCACGCTGGTCCGCTGCCTGGAGAGAGATGCGGGAGTTCTTCAGGAATATAAAGCTGGACTGTGTGGTGTTTGTCATTGTGAATGATATTATTTATTATTGAAATTGGATTCCTGTGTATCCTGATCACATTTGTTGAAAAACAGTTTGTTTTGAGACTCGAGAATTACTACACACCATGCACCATACAGAAGACGTGCTGATTAATTAAACATTCGGACTTATCGGATCTCCGACTCACCGTCTGTGTTTTCCGCTACGGTGCTGTGCTTAACAAAGGCCACGTCACCGGCACCTTCAGCCAAACACCTGCAGGACACCAACACTCAGACTCAACACCGTCTCAATCTTCACTCTGTAATCTCACTGATAACCATTTAGACCTACAGTAAGACATTTCCACTTGTGTATGACCGTGTTATTATTCACGACGGGCTTCGGCTGTTAGAAATCCTCCGATTAAACCGATTAGATATGTACCTGATAATTCACTGCTATATGTTAGAAACTAAAATAAATAGTGCTACAACAAAGCATTGTTGTAGAACATCACAGATCTCCGTGCCTTTCCCTCTCACTCTTTCCTACAGTATGAGACGAAACCACTTCAAATCGTCTTTCAGAGATACCGATCGTTTCGGTTCTAAAATATTACTGGCCACCCCTGATATTCACACTCCAGGTTTTAAACCTAAACAGAATGATCACACTACAGCCGTTGTTCTGTCTGGAGAGACCCTCCATCGTTGCCTGTTATGCTGTTAGCCTAGATTAAACCACTGCATCAGAAATGCTTTATTTTATAACAAACTGGACCTTCAAAAGTTTTAATCGAATACCCCTGATGTATGCTCACGTTAGCATGAAGCCGCGCTCCAAACACGAGCTTTTTTTTGTGGTAAAATTAGGATTTTTTTTAAGTTAGCAATGCTGGCAGATCGGATGACCTTCTAGAGCCGACGTCGCGTCGTCTGTTCTACCGCATCTACGTAAACCTGCATCTTCAGGAGGTTCTCCAAAGACATTCCGGTCTCAAAGGGTTATGAATATAAATATAAAGACACGGTGATGTGATGAGAGGTGAATCGTACCTGAAGGCTCCGCTGTAGCCATAATACCTCTCATCGTTGCTGGCTTTGCATTTGTCTTTACCAGCTTCACCTCCCTTACACAATTTACACAGGTTTGATTCAGGATCTGAACCAGGAGCACAGCTTTCACTGAAGAACGTCGCTGTGGACGAAAAAAACAACAAAAAAAACAGTGAAGATTCAGCAGGTGATATTATACCATGATTTTATCTGCTCATAATGAGTTTGTATAAAGAAGGTGTGAGGTGGATGATATTATAAAACAGAAGCGCATCTTCTGACTCACAGAAGTCACAATCATCGTATTTGTCATGGAGGAGACCTATGGGAATGTTCCAGCCTGCTGTACGTCCCACTCCGGTGTGACACGACTTCTTGCCCCTCAGCGTATCCCAGGTCAAGCCAGAGTCTTTGCGCACTACAGCCACCGCGTAATAGGACGAGGCATCTCCTGAAGGCAGAATGACAGGAAATGACATCAGTAAGGACTTAATATTCAGTTTGGATCATTACATTAAAATGTACTCAAGCTTAACATCTTAAATCATTTTATATTAAATAGACGATGCAGTCAGGTTACTCTGAACACGAGAAAGGTGTTAGAAAGAAACAAAGAAAGAAAGTAATAAACATATAATAAATAATTACATACAAATAAATAGGTGGGAGATATCAGGAGAGAGAATGAGCGAGAGGAGAGACGTTCTGGACAGGGTGAGTTTCATGAGCAGTTTTTAACTCCAAACTCCATTAATGTTGCTCTTTTATAAGATTGAGGATTTGAGAGAACCTACCTGATGCAGATTTACACTTTTCTGTAGAGAAAGAAAAACAGAACTGAATTGTTAGTTCTCCTGCTTTATAAACTCCAATACCTCCAAAAGACACTCGAATAAAACGCTGTCACTGCCCCGTATTTGATTAGTTTCCCATTACGGCATATTACACAGTGTTTTATTCCTCTTATAATTCACCAAGGATTACCCTTTTTTATTTCTTAAAGAACATGTCAGACTTTTTATAGTTACACCAGCTCTTAGTGGAGAGGAGAGTGATGTAGTTCAGAGATGGAGATGATTAGGGAGTGATAGAGAAGGGTCAATGGGGTTTTTGGCAGGACCACAGGGTTATACCCCTACCCTTTACCATAAGTGTCCTGGGATTTTTAACAACCACAGAGAGTCAGGAGCTCGGTTTAACATCTCATCTGAAACACCGTGCTGTTTATACAGTACAGTGTCCCCGTCACTACACTGGGGCATTACACAGAACACAGGGTGAGCGCCCCCTGCTGGCCTCACTAATACCACTTCCAGCAGCTTAGCTTTCCACAAGAGGTCTCCCATCCAGGTACTGACCAGACTCAATCCTGCTGAGCTTCAGTGGGAAACCGGGCGAGAACTTCAAGGAGATATGGCTCTGGCTTAGAGCTATTTAATGTTGTGGAACGTATGTGAAAGAAGTTAGCTCCTGTTATGAACAGTTGTTCCTTCACCAGCCTCTCTTTTTTACTCTCTCTTGAAGTAAGTAAACAAACAAACAAACAAACAAACAAAAACGCATTGTAAACAAAAAGAAGCATACACTCCTCTGTGCTGAAGATGGACAGCACTGACACTGGAGACTCCTTCCGTAAATGTTCAATAAACATCTCCTTACAGAAAACGTCACCGTATCAGCGATTACGCAAGTGAATCTGTGTTTTATTAGCCTATTGTACGAGTCCCTGTGAACGAGCTGTTGCTATAGAAACGATAACGTATTCGAACGAGCGCATTAATTATAAATAAATTTGTGATGTGCAGCTGCGCTACTGTCAGAGCCACTGTTATAGAAAACTAATCAACACCTTCTGACCAATCAGAACGCAGCACTCTCCGCAGATAAAGAAAAGTGCCGGACTGTTCGGTTCCCTTCCTCACGTCTTCCTCGCACGCTCTTGTGCGTCTGTGTGAAGTATCACAGAGCGGTGTGTGAATCCTGACACGGTGTGTAATTGTCGTTGTGGAGGTTTAATATGCAGTAACGTGGTGTTCTGCAGTCGCTCTGCAGTGTGGATTAAAGCTCTGCTCACGGACGAGAGACAGCAAAGACATTAACCTCAGGGAATTTTTACAGGTTAATAAATAAATATATATATAAATATATATCAATATATTAACAATTGGCAAAACGTGTTCAGTTGTATAAAAGCTGTGGAAAACTCGACACGTTTCATTCGTGCACTACTGTCAGAGCCGCTGTTCTAGAAAACTAATCAGCACCTTCTGACCAATCACGGTGAAGCGTGAGGGGCTTTATGACAGTTCTCTCTCAGAGCGTAGTGTTCTTATAAAGTTTGCAGTGCAAAAGTGATTTTCTCTCACCTTCATCGTACTGCTCCACCAAGGCCGGAACCAGATCGCACTTTCCAGCAATATACACTTCTCCTCCATCAACCGCAATAGCGTCCGCCTGATTAAGCTGCACACACAAAGAAATAATAACAAATAACACACTCAAAATGACAAACACAAAGCCTTGAATCTGTGCCACTCTTCACACTCGTTATCACTTTACCAAGATCTTCCTGAGGCAATCCTGCACCGTGCTGCCGGTTTCACAGTCCAGCTTGCTGTTGCCTGCACTGTCGACGATGTTCAGGCTCCATGCGTCACATTTATTTTTCTGAGCGTGACCCACGGCGCACCATTTAATCTTGTCGGACGACGCGCTGTCTGTCTTTTCTGGAGAGAAGAACAGATGAACTCTTTCCTGCCGTGGTCGTTAGTCCCCATGCCTTTATTATCCACCCACACACACTGTGAATACATCACACACACCAGCCTCCAAAGTCTTTCCCAACCCACACTGATTAAAAATGTGTATCGGCCCAGGAAAATCATACATTTTCTCTGTGAAAGATCGCACAACACTATTACGCGCGATGGCGATTTCGCCGATTCGAGAAGTTATTCACAAAAAGACAAATTGCAGCACAAATTTCGAAACAAGCCGCAGCAAACTCGGTTAAACTGGTGTAATTTGGAATTATGTACTTTAAAGATCTTTTTTTTTTTTTTCATTTAGTACCGCCCTTCAGTAGCTACACACGATATTAACATGTTTCCCAGAAGACAAAATAATAACAATTTACCCTGATCATCCTGCTCAAAAGTTACCCCCCCCCCCATCCCGGATCTTAACGTCCCGTGTCGCCTTCTGGAGTATCAGTGAATGTTCGCACCTTTTGTAATAGTCATGTACGAGTCGCTCGATCCTCCTCAGTGTGAAAAAATGGATCTCAAATCATATAGCCGCTGTTGGAAAGAGCTCACATATGAGGAAGATGCTGGAAAAGCAAAGTACGTGCAGGACCTGGAGGATTTTTCTGAAGAACTGTGGGAAGTTTAACTGCTCAGGACGAACTAGAGACTCGTGCACAACAGGTAACGACACGCGGTAATAAGAATCAAGCGTGTGTCGTAAGTTTCGAACCGGTTCGTTTGTGTAAATTCAGTTATTATTGTGACTTTTAGACTAGATGTAAACATCTGTTATGTGAAATAGCTTCTTCAGGGCAGGACTAAATAATAATAAAAAAACTATTTTAATGATTCCTCTTAGATTTTTTTATTAATAACATTTTGCAGATTCTGCAGGGGGTGTGTAAATTTATGCACACAACTGTGTATGTATATATATATATATCTATCCAGTGTATATTATACCTCTCCTGAGCGAGTGGATGGCATTCCAGTACTTCTCTCCCAGGTACATGTAGGCGTTGGTGAGCTCTGGGAGCCTCTGCAGATTCGTCGTCGAGTCTTTGAAGATTAGGTTTTTTGAGGTGAAGCCCTCGGACGAGAACAGACCATTTTCCTGTGACACAAAATCGTATTTGACCTTTTTTTATATATATTTTTCATGTTACACCTTTATTAATTTTGTAAGCAACGTGTCCACATATGTTTGGCTGTGTGGTGTAAAAACCCCAGTCATGAAACCTCTTGGCTGATTAGCGTAGCCGCTGTCCCTCTGGAGGAACTCTTAAAAGTTTAATGTAGAATTCTCGATCTGAAGAACCCATTTAGTAGCATAAGAACCCTTCATTATGAACAATGAACCCTCGAAGAACTCTATTTTCTCAGAGTGTACTAAGTACCAAGAAGGTAATACGTGGCATTAAATGTCTGACAGGTTATAGGAGTTATGAAGAAAATGTAAGATAATTTAAAAACCCCACATTAAAAATACCGTATAGACGTTGTTACCTCGTTGTCACAGCCCCTGCTAGAGGGTGGAAATTTCTAGAGTTTATCGCCTGCGTAATTTGATGTGTTTTATAGTCGAGGAAATAAAGCGAGGAAACCACCTAGAGTGCTCCCTCCATTTTAGTGCACTACATGGGGTATGAAATAATGACTCTGTTTAAATAAAGAGAAAATTTTGTCATTTATTAAATCCCAAACCTTTATGTTGTCCGCAACGGTGAAGACACGGAAGGCGAGGTCTTTGTCAACGCGACTGACGACGGCGTGAGCGGGAACTTGGGCCAGGTTGCAGTTTAAATAGTCATCAACAGGCTTCCTGGTGCCGTCTTCACACAGCAGCTCGAACTTGTCCTTCTCACCTAATAAGAATTATTTACCTCGTGTTAAGACGTACTTCTTACGAACGTTAACTTTTTGCAGAATCCTTCCTTTGCTTACCGAGTGCCGTGAGGTGCTTCACAAACGCCACATCTGCATCTGTTTCCTTCAGGCAGCTGCAGGAACAGGAAAGATTTGAGTGAATTTGTGTTGCTCAAGTATTAATGAAGTTTTCAGCTTTGTGAGATGATTTATGTCGATTTGATGAGGTTCTTACCGGAGAGCTCCATCGTAATCATAATACGGCTCGTCGTGAGAGCGCTGGCAGTTGTTTTTACACAGTTTGCACAATTTGGGGTTTTTCGCTCCTGGTACACAACTGGCTGAGAAGAATTCTGCCACCGCTGCAAAACAAAAACACACACACTTACACTAAATGCACACAATAATATATATCTGCTCCAGAGACTAAAACTTCACCACATCAAAGATTTTTCTATTCTGTTTATTATCAGCGGCTCGTCTGTGAGTACACGTCCTGGTAAACGAGCTGTTACTATAGAAACGATAACGCATTAGAACGAGCGTGTTAATATAAACCTGTGAGTATTGTCAGAGCTGATGTTATAGAAAATGAATCTTCTGACCAATCACAGTCCAGAACTGGACGGCGGTGTGGCGTACGCCGCAGCACTGCTGAATTGTTGGATGTGGTTGGTCAGAAAATGGGGACAATGACTGTAAAGTGCCTCTCACCGTCCTCCAGAGGTTTCTCGTCGATGCCACCCCATGCAATCTGTCCCTGTTTGATGAGAGTGCCGATGGGGATGTTCCAGCCTGTGGTTTTCCACAAACCAGTGTGACAGGACTTCTTCCCACGAAGGTCATTGAAGCCAAACTTGGTGCCTTTCTTTACTACAGCCACAGCGTAGTAGCACGACTCTTCCGCTACAGGTTCAAGAGTACAGACTCAAGCTTATTATTATTATTCCTAATAAAACCGCAGCAACAAGTGAATCGAAATCGATCATAAAACTGTTTGGTATCCGTGAACTGTGTCATGAAGCACGCTCTCGGCTACGTCACGACACTAAAACTCACTTGATGGAAATGCCGAGGCACGTTAAAACCAGGTCTGTGATTACAAGCAAAATACAGAAACTCTTTAAAATGATCAAATGTCATGTTGTATTGCAGCTGGTGACCTGAGGTTTAATTATTAAGCCTGGTTAAGAGTTCTGTTGTAGTATTAGTTGATTGACATGCTGCGATGAAATATCCTTTGAATGAATATTTTTGGTATTTAATATATATTTTCTAAACAATCCACCTAATCAACTGTCAGAGTAAACAATAATCAGTTATCAAAACGTTCATCGGTTACAGCCCTATTTCTTATAGAGACGAAGTCAGACTTATCCTTTTGTATAATTCAGATTGGATTGGAGACTACCTGCGCCGTATTGTTCCGCGATGATGGGGTGAAGGTTGTAGGGTGCGAGGCCGGCTGTGTAGATATCTCCTCCGTCCAGAGTGATGGCATCCGCTTCACCTCTCTGATCAAACACATTTAAAGAGTTTACTTTCTTAAGAACATTTTCATTTGAAAGCAAGCCTACATGTTCCGTACATATAACTGCACACGTGTAAATGCAGACCTCAGAAGTCTGAACGCTTTAGTAAACAATTAATATATGGATAACCCTGCATGTCTCTCTTTCTCACACACACACACACACACACACACACACACACACACACACACACACAGAGTATTCAGTATTTTAGTATTTGTCACACACAACGCTGCTGACTACAACGTGTGTGTGTGTTTTTTTTATTAAATATTAAATAATAAGTATTTGAATCTTAAATTCTGCTTCTTTTTTTAACCTCTTAGAGTTTTTGAAGCCTATAGACCGGACCTGGAAGCTCCTATTGGTTCAAATGAAGCATCATTCGATAGGTCACAGTCTGGGGGTCATTTCTACTGATAACACACTGTTCACTCGCGCGCTGAGGAGATAAGGAGAAAAGGTGGTCTTCTGAGGGCATTTGGAACGGTGCGACAGCAGTTTGATGTAAAACGTGTTTTGGACTCAATATTTTCATGTAATTGGGTTGTCTGGACCTTCGGCAGTGTAACGAGACTGTTTTGTCCTGATGTTATGGATCAGTGGGCTGCTGTGAGGTTAAAGGGTGAGTTGGCTCCGTTTGGTGCTCCTTTGTGCGTCTGCTGGTGGTCTGATAAAGACGCCGTTTGTAGCTGCTGTTGTGATTGCATCTTTAAACGATTGATATCAATCGAATCACAAGATTCTTAGCTTTCCAACGGTGTATTAAAATTCTGGCGGCCCATCAGCGGGCTGCTGGAGCACCAAAGCCTGTTTGTAAAGGCATGTTGGCTATCTTGGCTAACCAGCTAGTCTGCTAACTGCCTTATGAACCGGTGTATTACAGAATGAATAAACAACTTTACTATGTACAGGTGAAGAAATTGGAGGAATAATACACAAATATTAATAAAAGTTTCATGCATTAAAAAAAAAGAAGAGAAAAGGTCTGAGATCACAATGCATTCTGGGGAAAGTTGTGCTGCTGATGTTGGCTTAGTGATAATAATTTAAAAAAAAACTTCACATGAATATAGTAATAAAGTGAAGAAACGACGCTGAAGACACTGATTTAAACTGAAACTAAAAACAGTACTGAAACATTATCATGTTCAGTTTAAATTCAGGTCTAACACAAAACCTCAAATCCACTCATGATTTACCGCAATGGCTTCAATGCATTCCTGCGTTCCTCCTCTCTTCACGCAGGTTGGCCAGTGTTCGTTTGTTGGTCTGGTGCATTTCTGAAACTCCTCTTCTGATTTCAAGCACCATTTGACAGTCTTACAAAAGGTTACACACTGACTACAGTCTGCACACTGCACTGCAGCTGAAACGAGAAGAAAGTCCTGGTTAGCTGGTTACTGTTAGAGCCCTCACTTGACGGGACCAAGCCACCATGACACCTGACCGATTACACCTATATGTGCTTGTTCAACATCCACTAGATGTTTCCACTAGATTTTGGAGCGTTGCTGTGGGGATTTGTGTTCATTCAGCTACAGGAGCATTAGTCAGGACAGGCGCTGATTTTGGGTGAGGAGGTCTGGGGTGCAGTCGACGTTCCAGTTCATCCCAAAGGTGTTCAGTTCAATCCACGTTAAAGTCGACTCTGAGTACGGCCCCTAGTTGATTACTGACGTAAGCAAAGTTAGTGAATGAAAATGTCACTTAGGAATGAATTTCAATGTATTACAATTCTAATTATTCATAATACAATTAACAAATAGAGTGAATTATTACTGGAGCATTGTTCTGAGAGCCTCTCAAAGAAATACACTATGTAGGATATGAACTGTACACGTCTCCACGCCATGTACTGCAGTTCCCTACTCGCTATATATATATATATATATATATATATATATATATATATATATATATATATATATATATATTTTATAGCGTAATGCCCTATTACTTGTAGTGTTTTCCAAGTAATGTGAAATTCTGATCAGAATGTTCCTCTCTGTGTAGATTTTAGTGGAGGTTTGGTGCAGTGGTCCGAGCTGTACGTGTGTACACAGTCGGTGTGACACAACACAAAAGCTGAAGGTTCAGAGCAAATCATTAGCAATGAAAATAAACTAGGAGCAGATCGCTATAGCAGTTCATATAGTAATAATATTTTTTAAAAAATATATGTTTACAGAGCAAAAAGATCCCAAAGACCCCAAATCTCAAAATAAGTCCACTTTATAGTTCAGATTCAAACAGTCATCTACACAGATTTACGATTAGTCTTTAACATTTTAAAACACGGTACAGAATGCATTGCTTTACCGAGGCCTGATAGAAAGACACAGATGATGAAGAGCTTCATGCTGGACTCCTGGATGCAGCAGATACTGTGTGAGACGGCGAGGGAACCTTTATAGTGAGATCTGAGGGGGCGGAGCTTAATGATAAACAAGAGCTGGCCTGAATCCTACATTTCTCTCTTAAAGTCCATTTTCTCTGCTCTGTAAACATATCACAGATTAAGTCCAAAGTTTAACAATCGATAATGAAAATAGAGAAACAGTTCTTTTATGGTGTTTTTCAGACTTTATGATTATATGACGATATTTATTTTTTCTAAAATTTTAGCGTGTGTCCTCGTTGATCTTTCTGAGCACCTTCAACTTCCTCTCAGGAATATTGTCCTGAGAAAATCCACACTCGATAAACTGTAATATCTGCAGAATACGGCAGCCAGGATCCTGACTGGTGATCACATAACTCTTATTTTAGAGTCTTTGCACCGGCTCACTGTCACGTACCGAGTTGATTTTAAAATCCTTATGCTGGCATATAAAGCATTGTATGGTCTTTCTCCTCAGTATCTGTCAGAGAATACATGGTGAGGGATCTGAGAGCGTTGCTCCATACAGAACCTCTCCAGATCCTTCACATTTGGAGGTCCACGCTGGTGGACTCTCCTCTTCAGTTCACCCCACAGGTTT